>NC_057793.1:15020172-15217672 GCF_014905175.1 Aphidius gifuensis
TTTTATTTGCATATTCTTTATCACAGTATACACAAGTTTCGTTTTCAGTTATTGTCTTAACCAGCTCAATTTTATGAATTCAACTTGTATAAGTATGAAGACTTCTTTTTCCACTAAAAATTTTATTGCACTGGTTACATTTAATTTCATTCTTTTCTTCTATTGTTTTTCATTTGTAAATGTAAATGAATTGTCACCAAAATATCACTCAATTGCACACAATACAAATTTATAAAATTTACTTAATTACTATATGCATCAATCTATATTGATATTATTTATTTATTGTATTATTATAATATTAATTACCTTGACAATTAATATCCAAATTCAAATCAAATAAATATATAATTATGAATATTTTTTATATAATAACATAATAATATATATATATTCCCAAAAGCACAAT
This sequence comes from Aphidius gifuensis, assembly GCF_014905175.1. NCBI lineage: Eukaryota > Metazoa > Arthropoda > Insecta > Hymenoptera > Braconidae > Aphidius > Aphidius gifuensis. Next base: position 15,020,582 of record NC_057793.1, read on the forward strand.
AAATACGAAAAGATATATAAAAAAAAGGTTACGTTCATCAGGAAACATGTGTATGTTGTATATATTAGCATAATTAGCATGACAGGATTTGCAGGTATGTGAAGTTAGCACAATCAAACCGGACTGTATCAGGAGTTACGTGCGAATTATATGCGTTTTTTGTGCGGAATCCGCAATTTTTGTGCGTTTTTTTTTGTTTTTTATAGTCTGGTTTGATTGTGCTATAAATGTATGTGCTAACTTTACAGACCTGGGATTCGCGCCTATATCCCAACAACATATGGCGCACGCACCATCGATGCGATATTAAATACTATACTGACATATATAAAGGATTTTTTACACCATCTAAATATGTTAGTTTTTTTGCTCTATAGACAGATGCTTTGAGCAGCTGATTTTGATATTGAAATATAAATCCTTTCGTAAATAAAAATATTTTCTATTTCTATTTACATATCCTGTAAAAAAAAAAACTCATTAAACTTGACGGAAAGAAAAATAAACAATAACAACATGAGACTTGGGAACATAGGTTGAATTATCATTATTTGATTCGCGCCATCGATGCGATATTGAATACTATACTGACATATATAAAGGTTTTTTCACACCATCTAAATATGTTAGCTTTTTTGCTCTATAGACCGATGCTTCTGGCAGCTGATTTAGATAATCGAAAATAAATCCTTTCGTAAATAAAAATATTTTATATTTTTGTTTACACATGATGTAAAAAAAAAACTCATTAAACTTAATGGAAAAAAAAATAAACAATAACATGTGACTTGGGAACATAGCTTAAAGTATCATTATTTAATTTGCGCCATCGATGCGATATTGGATACTGTGGTAAATATAAAGGTTTCCCACACCATCTACTACTACCTTGCACAATTTCATTTTTATAATGTTGTCAAATTGCTCTGGACTTGGAAACCATATTGCTTTGATCTGATTTGGTTTTATAATATTTGTCAGAGAGCAGTAAAGTTTTAAATAATCTTCAAGAAAAACCCAATTTCTAAAAATGATTTTAAAGTTTAAAAAAAAGGTATACATCTCAAAAATCTGTTTTTATTTTTATTAAAAAGATTCAATTAATTTATAAGATGATCAGAAGACAGAATATTTTTCACATCAATCAAATAATATATTCCAACAGGCACAAGAAACAAAGGCACGATAAAGACAAAAGGATCTATAAACAAAAGGTTACGTTTATCAGCAAGCATGTGTATGTTGTATATTAGTACATTAGCACACCTGATGAGCAGGATTCGCGCCCATATCCCAACGGCATATGGCGGAGGCACCATCGCTGCTATATTGAATACTGTACTGTACTGATATAAATAAAGGTTCTCTCACACCATTCTACTATTATTGCTCAATTTTATTTTATAAGGTTGTCGAATTGCTCTGGACTTAGAAGCCATAATGCTTTGATTTAATTTTGGTTTTTAATGTTTGTCAGAGTGCCCTGAGTTTTTAAGATAACATCAAGAAAAACGCAATTTCTGAAATTGATTTTGAAGTTTAAAAAAAAAGTATACATCTAAAAATTCTGTTTTTTTTTAAAAAAAAAAGTGTGATATTTAATAAAATGATCAGAAGACATAATATATTTATCTGATCAATCATATTTTAAAATAATTTCCCGAGGAATTGGAGGGTTAAGGTTAGCTCTATGCCGATAATATATAGGCACGGTAGTTAATCTCGTTTCTCCTACTTTTTTTTTTTTTCTCATACTTGACGCGAGGCACTACCGTGCCTCTTGATATTAAAATTGTATTATTTACTATATAGTATAATATATTATTACCTTGACAGTTGTTATCCAATTTACACCAAATAAATATATAATTATCTAATATTTTTCACATCAATCGAATAATATGTTCCAAAAGGCACAAGAAACAAGGGCACGATAACTCTATAATTTGGCACTCAAGCCAGCAAACTCAGTCATAATTTTACCATTATTTTCATCCTTCATCAGACCAATAACTTTTTTGTTGACTCTTGGCATATCATAAATATTATTTGGTAGATAATCTGATGTGTCAAATCTTTCCAAATTTTCTTTCATTTTCTCATAAATATCAGGAACTTTGAAACTTAAAATAAGTGAGTCAGTATCCATGTAAAGTGCTTTGACATCATTGTGATAGAATTTTTTCTTGATATAATTGTAGTAAAAATCATAGATCCAGATTTTTGAAAGATCCAATATTGTAAATCCAGAATAAATTGGCTTATTGAAAATTATTTTAACTCTTGACATTTCAATAATTGCAATGTCATCTTTGTAAATTGAGCAGCTGTGAAAATTTGGTTTCGCAATCAATGATTTTGCTCCATAGCGACCTTCCCATTTTGTTACTATTTTAACATCTTTTTCTTTTCTTACATTTTGCATTGTTTTCCCATATACACTGTTGTTCATTAATTTGAAAAAATATTTACCAAAATCAGTGGTTGCTTGCTGACGCATACCAGTATGAAGATCAATATATTTTTTCAGCCATGAGCTTTGTTTAAATTTTAATACTCGATGAATTTTGTTCAACTTCATGCCAAGTCCCAAATATAGTTTTAAATTTCTATAATGTATGACATAATTTTTTTTGTCATAAAGAGTTGTCATTAATTTTGATTGCTTTGAATTCGGTGCTGTAAATTGCTCTGGACACAAGGGCAAATCTTTATGCCATTCATGTAAATATTTTGGATAATCCAAGTCAACCTCTAAGATATATCCAATATCAGCTTCATCTGATATATTTGTCACATCAATATTTAAATTGTCTTCCCATTGAAAACCTCCATAAGACAAATATTGACTCATACCAGCACCATATAAATTATTAACATCAAAATACGGTACCGAGACGTAATTCTTACGGACTTTCTTCCCACGACTGTTTCCCCATTGACCGACGGACTGCCACCCTACCTGACTTAGTATTTACGGACTCTTAGCCGACGACGACTTTCTCCCCACAGACAAGTTATATTTATATTTATATTGTCATAGTCAGACATCTTTTATTGTGATTTAGTGTAATTAATGTAACAATAAAATATATAAATTTCTTAATAATAATCAACAACAATTAATAATAATTATCATTTGTGTAATAAGTGTATACATGTGTGTACACAAGTGTGTACATAATTTTGAATGTGAGTATATTACTATTATAAATATATATATATTCGATGAATATTTGATTATTTAATTATAGATTTATATAATTATATATTTTTAATTTTTTTATAATTATTTTTTATAGATTGACGAAATGTCATTAAAATTATTATTATTCAAAATTATATTGTTTTGTATTTGAAGTTGTATAAAAATTACAATACTGTTTATTAAGAGCTGTTCCTTTGAATATTAAAATTAAAATTATATTGTTTTGTATTGAAAGTTGTTGTATAAAAATTTCAGTACTGTTTATAAAAGTTTTATATTTTGTTCAATAAATTATATTATAGATTATTTATTTACTGGTTTATTTATTCTATTTTTAAATCGTTTGTCTGTGGGGTGTGTGTCACGTGGGGTGAATGCCCGTGGGAAGAGAGTCTGGTCGGGTGTGGATCCGTGGGGTGTATGTCGGTGGGAGGATTGTCCGTAGGAAATAAGTCCGTCGGATGATCATCAGGGAACTCAAAATACATGATGTATGATTCTTCTTCTTCTGGATTGTATTTTTCACCCATATACCGATTGTTGGTTTTGGCATATCTATTCATACATTGTGCAACACCACCTCGAATTCCTTTCTCAATGAAAAGATGCATTGCTGGGTCTGTCAAAAGTTCAAGTTCCACACCTGTATATTTTAACATTGCATCAAATGCTAGACCTGGTGCAGTAAAATAATGGAGTGCATCTAGACTGTATGTTGATAAACAGCTCAAACGAAAATTTTCAAAGATATCTGCCAACAAAAGCACATCAGTTTTCAAATATAAATCTGAATATTCACCTAATGTATTTATTTGAAATTTTTCCCAAATATTTTTGGCATGTTCATAGTCTGCATCTGATATATCGGAATTATTTAATTTTGAGAAAAATTTTTTTTTTGGTGGTAGAGTTGTTTCAGCTAATTTTTCCCATGAGTCAATATATTCGTAAGGAAATACTCCTTTTCTACACAATAAATCAAAGTATTCACTATTGCATTCACTACGTGTTATAATTTTTTGATCGTTGCTCAAATCAGATGATAATCTATCAATACTACTAGACATAAATCTAAATGAGTCAATAAATCTTAAACTTACAACAGTATTATCCACTTTTTTTGTGAATGAAATATATTTTTCTTTGTTTATTGGTAGTATATGTATGCGACCATCGAATGCCTTGCAAAGTTCTTGTATCAAAAAATGTGAGTCGTATCCTGATAAATTGTGCATAACTACAGGTATATTGTGAGACTTTGTATAGTTAATAGTGCATCTAGCATGAGCTGGACCTTGATATGATCCCCGAAAATGGTCGTGATCATGGTGCTTAACGTCTTGCACGTGGAAAGTCTCCTCACATATGACAAATTGTAGCATTTTGAAATTCGTGCTCCTGTTGCACAGTCAACGGTTCCATTGGTATTGGATTTAAAAGTATATTATTGACCTGGTGAGCTAATTTTTCCAATTCTCCAATCATCCATTCAATACAATTTTCACTTCGATTCATACTGTAGAATGATAATGTATTATCATAGATACACTTAACATAGTACGCAGCACTGTGTGGAATATGCTCTTCAGAGTCAGTATTATCAATTGGTTTTAAAATACACTCCAAATCAGCATAAACGACAAAAGGTACAAGTTCTGTACCGATGATTTTTGAATTTCAGTATATTGGCATCTTCTCTTGGCATAATCATCCATGCATGATTAATTTGACAACAGTCAGCCAAATATTTTTCCAAACATATTTGTGATGTGAAATGATTGAGACATCGATCACAAATATATAAACGACCATTATATTGTTTGACTTGTGAACTAACGAGACGTGATAAATTTTTGATCAATGCAAAATGGAAAATTTTTTTTCCTTTTTTCTGTTTTTGAATATAATTTTCATATTCTTCATCAACTTCCATATTATTGTCATCATCGTCATCATCATCATCATCATCGTCGTCAGCCGAAAAACATTCATCATCAAAAATACTGTCATTAGTATTGGTAACTTTTTTTTTTTTATCATTTTCGTTTTTATCGACTGCCAACAGATGAATCGTTTGACTGTCACAAATATTATCACTCAAAAATATAGGAGCAATAATACTTTTTTTTTAATTATTTGAAACAATTGCGTAAACATTTATTTTCAAATTGTTGAGTTTTTCAAATTTTGGTATGTCCCGCAGCTTCATTAGAAAAGTTAATCCATCATATGCTAACACTGTACTGAAATGTGGATATGAACTCACACGACAAGGATTTTCTTGTACAGAGTGCGAAGCTGCAGTCACAGGATGTAAAGCTGCAGTCACACACCACAAAAAACAAAAATTATCTCTGTAAAATTCTAAATTTCATTTTTATTATTTTAAATTTACGTGATTTTATGAAAATTGCTTTAAGAAAATTAACAAATAAATTTATTAAATATAACCTGAAAATGTCTAGGTGTTTAAATAATATTGGCACAACAATTTATATTTATATTAATCAAGTATTGTTGTAATTTTATTAAAATAATTTGGTGACCCTATTTGCACACATGCTCACACACACACACACACTATTCATACAATTATTTTACAACTTTGTTTACGTGTTGCTCTGGATGATGACGTTGACAATAATAATGATGTTGTTCAGGTTGATCAGACCCAATGATGACAAACTATATTAATTGCTTTATTCCAAAGCCAGTTACAAATATACCAGATTGTTCCAAATACTGTGTTGATGTTGTTGATATGAACAAAATATTGGCGGTGAATTTTCACCGAATGGACGCCGTCCTGAGTGCCAATAATGTTTTTCAGATAATTTCCACTTGGACAACTTGAAATGTAATTGTTGTTTTGTTGTTGTTGTAATAATTTTAATTGATACAATAACCTTCAGGTTAATTGAAAGATTGTACGTACAATGTATATTTGATTTTATTCAACCACGTTTTGATTTTATTAAATTTTACTTGTGATTGATTGTTACTAGCCGGCACGCCGGTAGTTACACAAGTGACGGTAGCATCGAAAAAAATAGCACCGTCCCTTTAGACAAGTCTCTCCGTCGCCATGTTACTCTCCTCTCTCCTTCACATACAAACATTCACACATTTACACACATACATCAGTCACCGATGTCACATAATGCCACCAATATACTTATATTATTATCTATGACTATTTTACACGCTACATTTTTTATATTCAGCACAGCTTTTTTTTTTTCAATGTCAGCAGGCATCTGTACAAATGTCGAATCACCACCACGCAACGGTTGCTATTTGCATACAGTGAAGATGATGCTCTGAATTTTTTTCAAGCTCCAACCAAAAATACCAAGATTAAATTCCTCAATTTTTTTCAATATAGGATCATGAAAATATTCATTGAACCAGTCATCGAGATTTGTTGTTGGTAATATAACAGCATTTTTCGTATTAAATGATTTTATTTCTCTGACATCTTTGTTATCTTTAATGAGCTCATATTCACAATGTAAGCATGAATTCACCTTGAGATTAATTTTTTTTTTCAAAAAAGCTTTTAGTTTTTTGCTGACAACAGTTTGAGCATCTCTCAAAAAATTTTCAATCCTTGTATGATAAAGATTTGTTACACTTCCAGTTATGATATTTCCTTCAAAAATATTATTCAAATGACTCCATTTGACTCTGTCATGCAATGTTGGTTCATCATGATGAGTGCTCATGCCAGCACCATGGTGTAAAGTTTTTTTTCTTTTGACTTGTAACTTTTCAACTATAGTTGTAAGCCTAACTACGACTAGTTGTATTTTTTTTTTAAACCTACAGAATCAGCTGAATTTTTTGAAAATTTATTCAGTAATTTTATATTTACATTGCCCTATTTGATCTATCGATCAATACTGGCGATAGTATTAGCTGATTTGCAACCAGCATTTAAAATATTAACAAGTTTTTCACACCTTTCGATAGAATACATTTTTAAATATATAATTTTTCTATTAATCGGAAGGAAGTAGTTGTCTCAAGATCAACTGACCACTGACTGATGACACAAGATTGACAAAAGAATGAATTCAATAAATATATTTATATATTGTTTGAAGAAAAAAGAAAGGAAGTGGAAAAAATTATTCTATTATTTTATATTTAAAATAAAAAAAAAGAGAAATAGAAATGTGCAAAGTAAGCAAATAATGAATCTCGATACATGATTAAGACAATGCAGCTAATAAATGAAAAAGAAAGCAATAATATTGTCCGAAGGTCAAAGAACAGGAAGATGCAAAAAAAAACATTCAATTATTTTATATTTAAAATAGAAGAGAGAGAAATAAAAATGTGCAGTAAGGAAAAATGAATCTCAATGCATGATTGAGACAATGCAGCTACAATGACCGCACGTTTAAAAAAAGAACACAATTAATTATTTTCTATTTAAAATATATGAAGAGAGAAATACGCATAGTAAGGAAAAAATGAATTTAATTATTTTATATTCAAAATATAAAAAGAGAGATAATTGAAAATGTGCATAGTAAGGAAAAAAATAAATCTCGATGTATGATTGAGACAATGCATCTAATAAATAAAAAAGAAAGCATTAATATTATCCCAAGGTCAAAGAACAGGAAGATGAAAAAACATTTAATTATTTTATATCCAAAATATAGAAAAAGAGGATGAAAATGTGCATAGTTAGGAAAAAAATAATCTCGATGTATGATTGAGACAATGCAATGACCGCACACGTTAAAAAAAATGATCATACAGTTGCTGAAGCAACTGTGCCTTCCCTGCGGGGGGAATTTTAATTTCTTCTTTAATATATATCGAAATTCGTGACTACAAATTTATTTCATTCTCTATCGTTACAATGATTATTGTTACAACTAAAATTTATTTAATTTTCATTCATTTTGCTTGTTCCTTCTAATGGGTCATCTCCATGTCCAGAATCGCTTTCTTCTAACCTTTTAAACTCTCCGTTTTTATTCATTTTGTTGTACTATGATTTTAGCCTGTCAATGTTAAATATTTATAACGAAATTGTCGAGTTCGATTGTATTTATTTTATTTACTTTTTTATCTCGGTTGAATCAGGATTCAACGTTTTAGTTGTTGCTGAAGTCGTCGTTATATTTTTGATTTTTTTATATTCATTTATTTTCAATTCCTTTGATGCTATCACATCACCCTTTTTTCCCTAGAAATTTTCTGCCTCTTCATTCCATAAAGTTAGTCCAATCTAAAATATATTTCCTTTGGTAAATTCATTATCTTTGTTTAGTTTAATCAAACTTTTTTTCATTTAAATTTTATTTTACTTCATAATCACTGTCGTCTTCTAATGTTATTGTTCTTCATTTTGATAACCGTCCTGACATTGCATATATAAATTCCACTTTATTTATTGCTATTATGATTGCGATGATATCTAAATAATGTCATTATTATTATCGAATAGTTTTCTTTTTTTTTTTCTTTTTTCGCTAAAATTATTTTGCCTGCAAATGATTTAATTGGTAGATGTACAACTTCTTGTATTTTTTTAATCTCGAAATTAATTTTTGGTATATTTTCATTTTCCTCATCGTCATCGAATTTTATATTAACTTCTACTGGTATCATTATTTCTTCATTATTTATTGATGGGTATTGTTCATTAATTTTTCTCACTAATCCTCCAGTGATCGTTTATATTTTGTTTAACTTAAATATTTAATAATTTATCATGTTAATAATTTTTTTTTAAATCTTTTTGTTGAAAAATCTTGTTGTTAAATATGATTTTCCCATGATATTCTGTTACACTTTTCTTTTTTGTTTACTCATATTTTCCTAATATTTTCCTATAATTATCGTATTTTTCTTTATATTCAGTCACTTTTCTATATTTTCCTTTATATTTATCGATTTTTCTTTGATATTTTCCTATATTCTCCTTTATATTTACTGATATTTTCCCATATTTATCGTTTTTTTCTTTATATTCAGACACTTTCCTATATTCTCTTTTATATTTACTGACATTTTCCCATATTTATCGTTTTTTTCTTTATATTCAGAAACTTTTCTATATTTTTCTTTATATTTACTGATATTTTCCCATATTTATCATTTTTTTCTTCATATTCAGTGATTTTTCTATAATTTCCTTTATATTTACCGATTTTTCTTTGATATTTTCTTATATTCTCCTTTATATTTACTGATATTTTCCCATATTTATCGTTTTTTTCTTTATATTCAGTCACTTTCCTTTATTTTTTTTTATATTTACTGATATTTTCCCATATTTATCTTTTTTTTCTTCATATTCAGTGAGTTTTCTATATTTTTCTTTATATTTTCCATATATATCGTATTGGTTAAGATTAAGGGACTTAGAAAATTTTTTGGGGGGGTGTCTACCATGGTTGAGATTGAAGGACTTAGAAAATTTTTTAAGGGGGGTGTCTACCATGGTTGGGGGGGGGGGGTCCAGAAGAAAAGCGAAAACAATAGGAAATTAAAATTCCCTAAAAAGAAACATTTAATTATTTTCTATTTAAAATATATGAAGAGAGAAATAAAAAAATATGCATAGTAAGGAAAAAAATGAATTTTATATTCAAAATATAAAAGAGAGAAAGGAAAAAATAAATCTCGATGTATAATTGAGACGATGCATCTGGAATTACCGTGCGTGCCTGCCGGCCGTCAACAGATCACGTTTCGATGTTCGTTTTCCATGTAAATTGTTTGTCTTTTATTAGACATATATATGTATAGCATAAAAGAATTATATATTGAATCGGAAAGAAATATGGATATCTCTACTTTTCTAATTATCTTGCATTTATTGTCTTTTTATACAATTTACCAGCATGATTTATGTCACTTTGTTCGGGATTGTTATTCAAGTAAGAAGCTGCTTTATTTTTTTATTTTTGTGAATTAAAAGTGCTAATCAAAAATGGATATGGACTCGTTGGAAACTCTGGTAAATATTTATTTAAATATTATATTCATTTTCTCAATTTAAACATGAGTATGACGCTGAAGCTCTGGCAGCCAAACGCTGGATACTCAGGGACGTATAGGGGCCCCGTGCTTACAATAACGAAAAACGCTTCGTTCTCATGTTTCATTACTTCATCTATTATCGAAATCATAAACAAAGTAAATAGAACCTAGAAATACATTATTTAACCACAGCATAGCGTTTAAAGGGGTAAAAAAGGGGTAAAAACGCGTATACCAGTAAATTAATTTTTTAACTACTTTAAAACGAAAATTGGACTAAGGAGTTATTTTGTAAATTAGTATTAGAACAATACAAAGCTAGAAAAAAAAAATCAACCCTTAACATAGCGTTTTAGGGGGTGAGAGGGGGGTGAAAACGCGAAAATTTTTGAAAATAATTTTTTTAACTACTTTAAAACGAAAATTGGACTGAGCGGTTATTTTGAAAATTAATATTAGAACAATAGAAAGCTAGAAAAAAAATATCAACTCTTAACATAGCGTTTAAGGGGGTGGTAGGGGGGTGAAAACTTTAATTATTTTTTTTACTAACTTTAAAATTAAAATTGGGGCATGAAAATATTTTCTAAATTAAAAGTGTACTAATTAAAAGCAATAAAAAAAATTTCAACCCCCAACATAGCGTTTTAGGGGGTGGTAGGGGGGATTAAAACTTTAATTATTTTTTTTAATAACTTTAAAATGAAAATTGGGGCATGAAAATATTTTCTAAATTAAGAGTCAACTGATAAAAACCTAAAAAAAAAATTACGACCCTTAACATAGCGTTTTAGGGGGTGAAAAGGGGTGGAAACGCGAATTCTAGACATTTTAATTTTTTTTGCTAATTTAAAATCGAAATTGGGGCATAAAAATATTATGTAAATTAATAATTGATTAATTAAAAGCAATAAAAAAATATCAACCCTTAACATAGCGTTTAAGGGGGTGGTAGGGGGGTGAAAACTTTAATTATTTTTTTTACTAACTTTAAGATAAAAATTGGGGCATGAAAATATTTTCTAAATTAAAAGTGTACTAATTAAAAGCAATAAAAAAAATTTCAACCCCCAACATAGCGTTTTAGGGGGTGGTAGGGGGGATTAAAACTTTAATTATTTTTTTTAATAACTTTAAAATGAAAATTGGGGCATGAAAATATTTTCTAAATTAAAAGTGTACTAATTAAAAGCAATAAAAAAAATTTCAACCCCCAACATAGCGTTTTAGGGGGTGGTAGGGGGGATTAAAACTTTAATTATTTTTTTTAATAACTTTAAAATGAAAATTGGGGCATGAAAATATTTTCTAAATTAAGAGTCAACTGATAAAAACCTAAAAAAAAAATTACGACCCTTAACATAGCGTTTTAGGGGGTGGTAGGGGGGATTAAAACTTTGATTATTTTTTTTAATAACTTTAAAATGAAAATTGGGGCATGAAAATATTTTCTAAATTAAAAGTGTACTCATTAAAAGCAATAAAAAAAATTTCAACCCCCAACATAGCGTTTTAGGGGGTGGTAGGGGGGATTAAAACTTTAATTATTTTTTTTAATAACTTTAAAATGAAAATTGGGGTATGAAAATATTTTCTAAATTAAGAGTCAACTAATAAAAACCTTAAAAAAAAATTACGTCCCTTAACATAGCGTTTTAGGGGGTGAAAAGGGGTGGAAACGCGAATTCTAGACATTTTAATTTTTTTTGCCAATTTAAAATCGAAATTGGGGCATAAAAATATTATGTAAATTAATAATTGACTAATTAAAAGCAATAAAAAAAATATCAACCCTTAACATAGCGTTTTGGGGGGTGAAAAGAGGTGAAAACAAACTCAACTCTTAATCAAAAGCCAAAAAAAATTATTTACGCAACTTTTATAGTATGTTATAGGAGTTGCTAGGTAGTATGGAAACTCGAATTTTTTGAAAATAATGATTACAATATTTCATGTCTGTATAGTTTGTGCTAAAAAGTTGTTCGAGCTACTTCCATCAGAATTATGTCTTCCATCATGGCTAATTCTATAACATATTATCAAAACAACAACTTAATTGTATTGCCTCTTTCCGATTTGTATTTTACATTCGCTTATTACTTGCAGTCAGCTCATGTATTCCATACATTGTAATAATTCATACATCCAGCAATTACATAAATTTTCTTATACACATATGTAACCAGAAAATTCGTATAATTCTTTGATTTTATTGATACTCATATACGGATATTCATATATTCTTACGATAAAAGAATTAAATCCAAAAATATTAAACAAAAAAGAATTTTAAAAAAAAAATATCAAACAGAATTTAACGTTAATTTTTTTTTGTTCCTGTATATTCTTTAAAGTGTATTGCTACTCTTTATGTGTTGTATATTTATTTATACATTGACTAAAAATATATTGATATTTTTTTACTCGAAAAATTCCATGATTAAGTGTATATATATATATATATATATATATTATATATATTGTCATATTTATCTTTTTTTTTTAATAAAAAATTTGAATTTAAATAAATTCGCGCTAACTCAGTTAATATGGCGCCGTTCGTTCCTTTTTGTTCCCGACTCTTCGCGCGCTTTATGATGAGTTTATTTTCTGTCTCTCTTGGACGCTGTTTACAAATATTATCGTGTGTCGCACACTCGTGCATCCCGGTCGCCATCTACTATTGTTAACCTGTTCAAGCCTGTCTTTTGTTCTTTTGTACGAATGTCGTGATCTGCTTTTTCATATCATATTCGATAATCAAGGATTACTGTGACACGTGTATATTAATTATCATTGTATAACAATGTTAATTATCGTTTAGTCCAAGTGAATGTGTTGTCAACAATTAAAATCATCAAGAAGCTGTTTTGTTATTTATGAAGGTAAGAGGATTAGTTATTCTTTAGTTTTTTTTAATTAAAAAATATATTCATTGAATATATATTTTTTTATTGTTGTATAAAGTGGATTGATTTTATCGAGAGGCATAACCATTTTTACATTATAGTTTTTTATTTCGTACAAAAAAAAAAGACCATTTATTTTTAATTTTTTTTTTTTTTTGTCAAGCGATTCTTTTAACATTCTGCGTTTTAGTTAAAGTAATTTCAATACTTGAAAAATTATTTATTATTCCCCATGTTGTTCTAAATAAATAATGTTGTTTTCATTGTGACACGGTTAAGTAGTCATTCGTGTTTTTTTTTTCTTCTTTTTTTGTCCGTATTTTTATTGTGGATAAAAAATAATAGATATACATAAATATATAATAATTCGGGGTTCCTTCTTTTCTAAAATCAATCCAATTTATTATGTAGATCATAGTCTTTCTGTATATTTTTTAAAATAATAAACGAAATTTAAATTATCTATTTCTTTTTTTTTTTTTTTCATGAAGATGTCAGAATAACATTTAATTTTTTTCAAAAGTGAACAGTGAATTAATAAATCAAGTAGAAAAGAAATAAAATCTGATAATTTATGATAAATTTTCTTTTTCCTATCATAGCAGATACAAAACATTGAGTTGTCGGGAGTGGGGCGTGCTGAGGGGCAGTGGGGTGAGTGTGAAACTAGTGATGTAGTACACTCGTGACGAGTAGGATATGGTGCTTCCTCACCGCTAGCGCGGCAGCGGGTAGTAGTGAGGGATACTGACTTGAGTAAGAGAGATGCGTGAATATGTAAAAAAAAAAAAAGAAAAGAGAAGGAAAAAAAAAAAAATCAAATATGTTGGAGGAGCGGATTTGGGACTTGGAGTTTATTTTTTTTTATCTTGAACTTAGTTTCTTCAATTATTTTTTCGCTTTTTTTTTTTCCTTCTCCCGACAACTCAATGTTTTGTATCTGCTATGATAGAAAAAAGAAAATTAAAAAAAGAAATAGATAATTTAAAATTCGTTTATTATTTTAGAAAATTTACAGAAAGACACAGTGACATCAGCATTAACTATAAACTCTAATTCTTTTACAACAAATTGCAGCAAGTCTCTGGATAAAATAAATATTCTCAATTTAATTTTGAATAATAAATAAAAAAGCTAATATATAAATACTTTGAAAAACAATTGCATAATTTTCTCGTTGATTGCTTAAAATTAAAATTAAAATATCTATTTTATGCAAAAAAAAATCTGCTGCAATTTGTGGTAGAAAAAATATAATTCGTAGTTCAATAGTTTTTATCAGAAAATATATTGTTTATTATGGTATTTATAAATAAATTTATTTTTCGTAAAAAAAAAATAATTATAAATTCTAATTTTTGTACTACAAATTGCTACGAATTTAAAGTCTTATCTTAAGCTGTATACAAAATTTCTATGATAAAGTCGCGCGCCAACTTCACGGAGCCCATCAGCTTAGCTCTCATGTGCCGGGCGCTTATCTCAAATCATGAAAATAATAATTAATCGAAAGTAAAAGAAAAATTTACAAGACATTGATATATATTTTTTTTTTTTTATAAAATTTGATAATTTGTTATGTTCCTGTATTTAAACGATTTTAAATTCAATTAAAAAAAGTAAAATGTAATTTATTTTTATATTCAAGTCGACTTTAAATTTTATTTCAACATGTGACTTTTTGTTGTCGTTTTTCCTATTAAAAGTCATATTACAGCTTTTTATTAAGTTCTATATATTCGAATTTAATAAAAAAAGTATTGTTATATTTATTTATATTTATGAATACAACTAATATATATTACTAAATTAATATTCAAATAAAAAAAAGTTAGGGTGGTTACTACGTTACGGTTACTACGTTAATCAAAAACCTCATCATATTTATTAATATTACTCAATTAAATTAATATATATAGATTTAAATATTGTATAAAGTATAAATATTTACATAAATAAGTAAACAAATAGAAAAAGTTAGTGTATGGTTGCTACGTATGATTGCTCATTATATTTTTTATCAAATATAATAATACAGTTGACTTTATAAAAAGCTGTAATATATGACTTTAATACTTTGATTGAACAACGACACAACTAAAAGATTTAATAATTGTTTATATAATTAGATCAAATGATATTTTTGTTCATTACGATAATTATAATATTGATAATTAACTTGAAATAAATATAGTAATTCATGGAAATGACAAATAAGAAAAGTACTCCACGTAATTAATAAAAATTATAATTATGAAAAGAAAATAGTGTTAATAAGTAATATACACAATAATATATACAGCCTCGCCGGAAACGCGGGGTTGCTCTTGTAAATAAAAATAGAAAGCCTTAATTTTTTATTATCTTTAATTTTATTGAATAATAATTTTTTTAAAAATCATATAAGAAAGCTAATTAGTTTTATCAATTTATTATTTTCCTCATAGGTTGTCCGGACCGGATTAGTATTTTAAAATTACACATGAAGAAAATAATTCAACAATATGGTTGTCAAAACGAAAAAAGACCTCTTGCAAGCAGAAGACATTGCCTCAAAAATGATAGAGTTTTTAGAAGGTAAAGATATCAATTCAACATGGAAATTATTATGTAGCCATTCTTTTACAAGAACAAAATCAAGTGAATCAGTGTGGATAAAATTAGCGCTTAAAGAAAAACGTAATGAAGCTTCCGCAGTGAAATTAGCTTCTCGTTACTGTAGATCATTTAATAAACATAAAATAGCCGTTCAAAACATAATATTCAAAAACAATATCAATATAAACTCTTCATTCAACTCTCATACAACACCAACGTTTCAAACTGCCGATACTGATAGTAAAATAAATATTAAAGTTGATATAAATAATAATACACCAATAAAAGAAAGTATTCAATATAATTCAGCAAACTCTTTAGCAACTACATTACTTCCATTCCATTTTACAATCATAGTTTATTACAGTCATCACCAAATAAAAATTATCATGAAACAGCAAAAACGAATTCTCCAGCAACAATCTCGAACAGTACACTAGATATCCCTGCGTATACAGATGCACAATCTGATTATGATCTGCCACTGTCACCAAAAAGCTCAAACGAAAATCATTATTCACATTCATCCGAAATTGCATCAGATGAAGATGACCAAAACTCTTGCCATACTTTTGGATCTTTTGAGTCAATTGATATGTTTCCCGAAAATCAAGAAACCGCTATTAATAATAATTTTCTGCCATTTAAATCCGTACACACATCTCAAATTCAGAATTCAACCGAAAATATTGATATGAGTCACAATGATAAATTCAAAAATGAAAATAGTATAGAAGAAAATTCACAAACGTATATCAATTCTCAATCAAGTAATAATCCTCACATATTCGATTACATTCATACCGTAACAAATCCTAATTTGATTTTCAATAATGCAAAGTTTATAGACAAACACAAACTTCCTGAAAAGTCTATAATTTTTGTTCTATATCATCCTGAATTGAGTTCTAATAATAATAATAATAATAATAATAGTTCAAATAATAACCAAGAGCATACCATGACTAACCCCGAAATTATATTTGGAGATCCTGAATTTATCGATGATTTTAAACTACCAAGACACTGTACAGTTTTTGTGAAAATTCTAAATGACAATAAAAATATTCCAAAGACTTCACTAGATGACAGAATAATTAGACAAGAATCTTTTACGATTCCACGGTTATTTTGGGATAAATATTGGCAATCAGATGGGTCCAAGCTCAAACCTCGCAATTCATCTAATGATTGGCATGATGATTTTAATGAAATATTTCAAAAAAATTTTCCTCTTTGTGTTCTCAAATTTCGAAATCACAAATGCAATACGAAACCTCTTCGTAAAAATACATCTTTTTTTCAATGTTCAGCTACTTGTAAACATTCACGGTGTGCCTTATATAAATTTTACGTTAATGATAAAATAAGCGAGCCTTTTACAGACGTAGTTTGTCATGTCTCTAGACGCGGTAGTATTATGCACGTAGGAGAAAGACACCGTCGATTTATACGCAAATGGAAACGAAAATTGCTCCAACAATCGTTACAAGCAAAATCACCGTATCAGTTAGAGTCAATAATGATAGAAAATGGTTCAAAAGAACAAATTTTAGGTGGTAATTTGAATCACGTTCTAGATAAACAAACACTACAAAAAATATCAAGTGAGAATAACACTGAAAAAATGATAGATAAAGATTTAATGGTTGCCTTAAAAAAATTACAAGAATTATATTTAATATCATGGAAGGGTCAACATGCTCCTGGGTATATACAAGCAATCGGTTATATTCCTTTCTATGTCATCCTTTATACGGAATGTCAAATAAATTTTTTATTTTCGTTGAAACCAGGACAACGAAAATTATATTTGGATTCAACTGGTACTAGTGTTGATAGCCCACACTATATGAACAAAGCAACGTACAACTACAAATTAGTTTTAGAAGGTGAAAAAAACTTTTGTGCTCTCACTATTGCGGAATTTATTTCATCAGAGCACTCATCTAATGCAATCTCAACTTTTTTATCTCACTTTATGTTTACTCTTAGAAAGAAAGCACCACCTACTTTTAATATTGATTTAATTCGTACAGATTGTAGCTTTCCACTAATGTATGCAGTTAGTATAACTGTCAACGAAACTTCTCTCTCGCAATACATTAAAGATCGGTTTGAAGAAATAAAACTAAAAAAGGAAGAAAAAAATATCACGATTCAACATATGTGTTCTTCCCATCTTATTCATTCAATTGCTACAAGGTACCGTGATTTCTATCCTATGGGAATAAATAATGATACGAACAAACAACAGATAAACAAAGACGGTGACAATACAATAGAAAAAAATGAATGTACTTCATCGGATGAAAAACCATCAAACGCACCTGAAAATACTCAAATAAATGAAAATGAAGTAGATGATATAATAGACAATGTAAATAGAGGACAAAAGCCAATAACAAATAAAGAAAAAAAAAAAGAGAAAACTAGTTTAAAAAAGTTTTTGTTAAATGCTATGCAGTTAATAATTCATTCAGAAACTTTGGAAATTGCTGATGAAATTGTCAAACACATGGTAACTGTTTTCGATTTTGACTATCAAGTTGAGGGATTTTCGATAAGTTACGCGTTTTTAAGCCAAAAAGATATAGATTTAGATGAATATAACGATTTAATAAATGATATATGCGATAAAAAAAGCGGTAGTTTAGATTTTATTGACACTAAAAATAAAAAACGAAATCAAAACGTCGATGAAAGCATCTCAATCGATACGAATATTTCAAACGGTAATATCGGAATGTCAATCGCACATTTTTATGACTATAATTCTGGCGTGCGCAAAGAGTCACCGTTTTACAGTCATTTTAATAATATTCGTCAGACTGTTAAAATTCAAGTTATTGAGACTCAGGTATTAAATAAACATTATTCACCTAAGTTTATGAGTCATTTATTCGATTTCTTATTACCGTACTATCCACTGTGGTCTGCCATAATTCTGAAAAGACTGGGGTTCCGTCGTGGTTCGAATGCTTCTATCGAAAACGCTTGGAAGCATTTAAAAAGAAACATCTTAGGGTCAAAACTTAGGTTATCACCTCAAATTTACATCAGAAATACTGAACCCTATATTAGAACGGATTTAGCAAATCGAGGGTGTAGTTTCAAAAAATTAAAAAGTTATGAAGAAGTTGAATCAGGTATCGCTTACGATCCTGATAAATTTGAAATTGAAACTTTCAAACCACAAAAAAAGTATTCAAAAAAACTTCGGCATTTTACGGCTAGTACAAAACGTACTAAGCAATCAATAGGTATTCAAGTTGACGATACATCTGTCGAAGACAAACTTGACACTCAACCAATCATAGAATCTACAGTCGTAATAAATACAATTGAATCACCAGATTTATTAGTTAATGAAAATGAAAATGTACTCGAATATCCAAATCTCATTAATATATTTGATACAACTCACAAATATCCTCCGGGCTTTCCGAATTTAAGTAAACTCATTTATGGAATTGAAATAAAAGAAGAAAATTGGCTCAAATTAAAAGATAACGTATGGATAGATGATGTCATAATAAACTCATTTCTTCAAGTATTAAGAGATTCAGCAGCTGCTTCAAAGATGAAAGTATTGGTTTTCGAGACTTTCTTTTGTTCTGCTCTTTTAAATCCCAAAGGCCTACCACTTGGTTACAAAAATTGGGTAGCACGGAATGATATTTGGGGCCATAACGTGTGGCTTCTACCACTAAACCTGACGAACGTTCATTGGTCTCTTCTCGTTGTGGTACCAAAATTTAAGAAGATAATTTATTTAGATTCAATGCATTTCAAACCTCCTGCTCATTTATTAAAACGCGTTTGTGCAATGATGGATTCAATTCCAATTCCGGGACAGCCAAAAAAACTTCAAAAACCTCAATGGGATGAGTGGGTTTTTCACATTCCTTCAGATTATCCAACACAGATGTCTCATGATGGTAAGTCATCCGGGAATTGTGGGATTCATGTCTGCATTTATGCTTATATTATTTGTACAGGGGTATTTTCAAATTTTGATGAAAGCCAAATGACTGGTATAAGGAAAGCAATAGCTCGACTTCTATATGACGTACCAGAAGACAAAGTAGAAAAAAGTAATACCAAACGTGACGCTCATCAGATTTTACCATCAATTAAAAATAATTCTAAAAAATCAGAAAAAATAAAACACAGTTTTGACCCGCCATCTGAAAATTCAAGTACGATGGAATTTTGTTCCTCATTAATTCTATGTTCGTCTCAAATAACTGTCGGAGAAAACTTTGATTTAGAAGATTATAACAATTTACCTGTTTTCGATCAGTACCGTACACGTAGAAATCGTGAGATTAATGAAATTGATAGCGACAGTGACATTGATGTAAAATTAGACGAAGAGGGTTCTGAAGTATCTTCTGAAAAAGGAAACGTTGTAGGGTTAGACACTATGTTCACTAAGGAATTTAAATACCCAGAAGGATTTCCCCAACGCGAAAAAAAATTATTCGGGATTACACTGAGCGAAGAAAGTATGAGTACTTTACAACCCAATACTGAGGTTGACGACAATATAGTCGATATTTTTTTTTTACTGTTAAAAGAATATACAAAAGAAGAAAGAAAGCTCAAACTATTGCCATTCCCTAGTTTGCTAGTGAAATCTTTTGTTTCCGAAAATATTCGAGTCAATCATCTTGCTTGGGGAAATAAAATGAAAATTTGGGAATATTCAGTATGGCTACTACCAGTCAATTTTAATAGGCATTGGACTTTGTTAGTAGTCATACCTTCCCACAAAAAAATGATTTATTTAGATTCTATGAAAAGTAAAACTCCATGTGCCCTGTTGTCGGGTATCTGTTCTTTAATGAATTCAATTCCGAATAAACCTGAAAGGAAAGGTAAACCGAGTAAAATCAATTGGAATAAGTGGACTTGTTATGAGCCTCAAGATATAGAAGACCAACGTGGTGTACAAGGCAGTGACTCTAATTGTGCTGTACATGTCATGTCGTACGCAAATTTAATTGCTACTGGAATTCCAGTTAAATTTATGGAAAGAGATATGAACAGGACGCGAATGGGGATATCTAAAGTATTGTACGAAAGCAAAACATCAACAGCTCAAAATAGAGAAATGCAAGACCACCTTACAACCTTATTATCCGAACCAGTTTCATCGATATCACAGCCATCAACTCAAATAAAAAAAATTATCAAAGAACCTCCAGATGCATCATCACCAACTTATGGATATCTAGTATCGGTTTCATATGAACTGATTTAATAACACCCTCATCAGTGATTCATCAGATATAATTTCATGAATCATTTCATTCATCAGATATAAATTTTTTTAATTTCATTAATTTTCTCTGCACAAAAAACAATACATTTACTGCACGTATTTTTTTTCAATAAAATAGATAAAACATTAAATATCAAAATATTTTTTCCGATGCACAAAATTTGGCGATTTGAAAATTTGGTGTTGTATGTTTAAGTGTTGATTGAGGAAAGTATTTTTTCGATACAAAAAGTAAATAATTTAAAAAGACTAAGGAATGCTGTTGATCAGCTTTTTTCGTAGATGGAATTGCTGTGATATTGAAATTATAATTCTGAGATAATTCTCAGAAATTATGAAAATAAAAATATTTTTATTGAACTAAGAAGAAATTAATAAATATAGAAAATAAATTAAAGTTATGTTAAACAGCTTGCTCCGTCGATAGAAATTAATGTAAGAGTGAAAAATTGCTGTTATAGTAGAAGTATATAGAGTCTAGAAGACTATTCAGTTTTGTTACTTTTATAAGCATTGTTACTTTTCAATATGAAAAGAAAATAAAAGCATGAAGCATTCTTTTATTACTGTAGTACAAATATAAATATTTACTTTGAGACTTAAAATGACGAAATAAAGATAAGTTAACATAATAAAATGCTATAACTTTTTATCAAAACATATTGAATATAGTTTATAGTATAATAAGATTAAAAAATACATAAAGCTTGGTTTCAAAAAATATCCAATAAGTAAACACTGTATTTGAATAAAAAAACATAGTATGAAATACATCATCAAGTTTAACCACATGTTTGTGTTGGAATTTTATAACACTAAAAGACTGGAAAGAATATAATGAGTTTCTTAATAATTAAAAATAGTTTGGTTTTTCTCTTGCAAATAAATTGACTAATATAAATAAAATTTGTGTTCGATTTTTAATAATTACGTGATAATTTACAGAAACCCACGTAAGTATAGAGGAAAATTGAATACATAATCTCACTATCCTTTTTCAAGATTTTTATAATTCTCATTTTCTGTTAAGGCTTTTAAATACACATAATTCCGCTCAAGAAATTTTCCATCACAAGCTATTTAAAATACCTATATAAAAATTTTTGAACGTTATTTTCAACAAAATCGAGTTTCCGCCCCCCTGCCCCACCCCCTAAAACGCTATGTTAAGGGTCATAATTTTTTTTTTACGTTTTTATTAGTACACTTTTAATTTAGAATATATTTGCATGCCCCCATTTACATTTCGAAGTTAGTAGAAAAAATAATTAAAAGTTATTAAAGAAAATAATTGAAGTTTTAATCCCCCCTACCACCCCCTAAAACGCTATGTTGGGGGTTGAAATTTTTTTTATTGCTTTTAATTAGTCAATTATTAATTTACATAATATTTTTATGCCCCAATTTCGATTTTAAATTAGCAAAAAAAATTAAAATGTCTAGAATCCGCGTTTCCACCCCTTTTCACCCCCTAAAACGCTATGTTGGGGGTTGAAATTTTTTTTATTGCTTTTAATTAGTCGATTATTAATTTACAAAATATTTTTATGCCCCAATTTCAATTTTAAATTAGCAAAAAAAATTAAATTGTCTAGAATCCGCGTTTCCACCCCTTTTCACCCCTTTTCACCCCCTAAAACGCTATGTTAAGGGTCGTAATTTTTTTTTTAGGTTTTTATTAGTTGACTCTTAATTTAGAAAATATTTTCATGCCCCAATTTTAATTTTAAAGTTAGTAAAAAAAATAATTAAAGTTTTAATCCCCCCTACCACCCCCTAAAACGCTATGTTGGGGGTTGAAATTTTTTTATTGCTTTTAATTAGTACACTTTTAATTTAGAAAATATTTTCATGCCCCAATTTTCATTTTAAAGTTATTAAAAAAAATAATTAAAGTTTTCACCCCCCTACCACCCCCTTAAACGCTATGTTAAGGGTTGATATTTTTTTTATTGCTTTTAATTAGTCAATTATAAATTTACATAATATTTTTATGCCCCAATTTCGATTTTAAATTAGCAAAAAAAATTAAAATGTCTAGAATCCGCGTTTCCACCCCTTTTCACCCCCTAAAACGCTATGTTAAGGGACGTAATTTTTTTTTTAGGTTTTTATTAGTTGACTCTTAATTTAGAAAATATTTTCATACCCCAATTTTCATTTTAAAGTTATTAAAAAAAATAATTAAAGATTTAATCCCCCCTACCACCCCCTAAAACGCTATGTTGGGGGTTGAAATTTTTTTTATTGCTCTTAATTAGTACACTTTTAATTTATAAAATATTTTCATGCCCCAATTTTCATTTTAAAGTTAGTAAAAAAATAATTAAAGTTTTAATCCTCCCTACCACCCCCTAAAACGCTATGTTGGGGGTTGAAATTTTTTTTATTGCTTTTAATTAGTACACTTTTAATTTAGAAAATATTTTCATGCCCCAATTTTCATTTTAAAGTTATTAAAAAAAATAATTAAAGTTTTCACCCCCCTACCACCCCCTTAAACGCTATGTTAAGGGTTGATATTTTTTTTATTGCTTTGAATTAGTCAATTATAAATTTACATAATATTTTTATGCCCCAATTTCGATTTTAAATTAGCAAAAAAAATTAAAATGTCTAGAATCCGCGTTTCCACCCCTTTTCACCCCCTAAAACGCTATGTTAAGGGACGTAATTTTTTTTTTAGGTTTTTATTAGTTGACTCTTAATTTAGAAAATATTTTCATGCCCCAATTTTAATTTTAAAGTTAGTAAAAAAAATAATTAAAGTTTTAATCCCCCCTACCACCCCCTAAAACGCTATGTTGGGGGTTGAAATTTTTTTTATTGCTTTTAATTAGTACACTTTTAATTTAGAAAATATTTTCATGCCCCAATTTTCATTTTAAAGTTATTAAAAAAAATAATTAAAGTTTTCACCCCCCTACCACCCCCTTAAACGCTATGTTAAGGGTTGATATTTTTTTTATTGCTTTTAATTAGTCAATTATTAATTTACATAATATTTTTATGCCCCAATTTCGATTTTAAATTAGCAAAAAAAATTAAAATGTCTAGAATCCGCGTTTCCACCCCTTTTCACCCCCTAAAACGCTATGTTAAGGGACGTAATTTTTTTTTTAGGTTTTTATTAGTTGACTCTTAATTTAGAAAATATTTTCATGCCCCAATTTTAATTTTAAAGTTAGTAAAAAAAATAATTAAAGTTTTAATCCCCCCTACCACCCCCTAAAACGCTATGTTGGGGGTTGAAATTTTTTTTATTGCTTTTAATTAGTCAATTATTAATTTACATAATATTTTTATTCCCCAATTTTGATTTTAAATTAGCAAAAAAAATTAAAATGTCTAGAATCCGCGTTTCCACCCCTTTTTACCCCCTCAAACGCTATGTTAAGGGTCGTAATTTTTTTTAGGTTTTTATCAGTTGACTCTTAATTTAGAAAATATTTTCATGCCCCAATTTTCATTTTAAAGTTAGTAAAAAAAATAATTAAAGTTATAATCCCCCCTACCACCCCCTAAAACGCTATGTTGGGGGTTGATTTTTTTTTATTGCTTTCAATTAGTTGACTCTTAATTTACAAACTACTTTCATACCCCAATTTTGATTTTAAAGTCAGTAAAAAAAATAATTAAAGTTTTAATCCCTCCTACCACCCCCTAAAACGCTATGTTAAGGGTTGATATTTTTTTTTTAGCTTTTAATTAGTCGACTTCTAATTTAGATAATATTAAACAGGCCCAATTTCGTTAAATAACAAAAAAAAAAAAAAAAAATAAGCCCGGGGCACCCGACACACCATATGTTTTCAGGTCCAATTTACGTTTGGCTGCCAGAGTGGCTGCCAGCTTCAGCGTCAACCATTTTAATAAATTTGTTTAACAAAGTTGGCTCCTCATCGAGACGCTCTTCGCAGATTATGTGGACGGAAATGGATTGGCGATATGCACAACGCATAAATCGTCCAATTATACCGGTATTGCGCCCCCGAAATTTAGTATTGGTTAGTATTTTATTTATAAAAATTTTACAAATATAATTCAATAATTTATTTATTTATTTATTAGATAAAATATTATATTGAAGCTATTCTCAGAGGTTTAATAGCTAGCACTATGTTTCCAAGACTAAGTGGTTTTCAAATGTATGATGATGATGTTTTAGATGCAAGACCACGATTTAGAGATTGTATGTATTTATTTTTTTATTTGTAAAAATTAAGATTCTAAGTACCACTGATAATAATAATAAATTCATGCTTTTAGACAATGTTCCTGCTAACGAGGCAAATGATAATAGTACAGTAATGGAAGATGAGTCTGACATGGCTATGGATGAGTTGGACCATCTCATAATATTCCCATCACTTGGAGGTAATAATTTGTGTGATTTTTTCTGATATATTTTTTTATAATATTTATGTCAATATATAAATTTTTTCTAGCAAAATATTCATTGATACCAGATGATCGATATGGTACAACTATAACTGCTGGTGAGTAAATATTTCTTTATTATAAGGAAAAAGGTAGTTATATGAATGCTAATTTATATGAATGCTAATTTATATTTTTTAATTTTTGTTGTAGAACTTTGCAGTGTTACGTATGTGTCAGATCAAGAGATGGATGTATATCAAGAATCTGATACTGAAACTGACAAAGTTTCAAGTACACAAAATAATGATGTTATCATAGAAGAATAATATATAAAAAAGAAAAAATATAATAACGAATTCCTATTTTTTTTAATGCTGAGAGAATTATATTTCGTATTTAACTAGTAGATAATAATTAATAAAATTGATCAATATGAAAAAATTAAATAATTCATTTATTTTTGTTACCACTATGACTTTTTTTACATTTTTCAGCGGCATGGGAACATAAGGCATGGGACATAAGACATGGGAACATGGGACATAGGAACATAACACATACTATACATGGGAACATGAGAACATGGGAACATAACACATTTTATACATGGGAACATGGGAACATAAGACACGGGAACATGGGAACATACTACATGGAAACATGGGACATCGCAATTTAAAATGACAAAATCTGTATTACTGACCGAGGGTAAGGATGAAAAATTTCTTTACCATCTCTACATTACCGGTCTCATTCCCCTGTCCCCTCGCCGATCTACCTTTTTTCGACCACCCCTTGTCACAGAACTCTGGTAGGTACACTACTTGTCTTTTATCGAAAAAGAGATATTGGAAAAGTTGAAGTGTTCAGAAGAGACACACAAAAAAAAAAAAAAAAAATCGAAAACTTTTAAAATGGCAGAGTTTGAGTACACACAAAACGCACGCAAACCAGTGGAATGCAATAGAGATACATGTTGAACTATTAGCAGATTATGTGATTCTTGTATGAGACTGTGTGTAAGGTAGTGAAAAAAAAAATGAAAAAAAAAAAAAGATCTGGTAACGTTTGTTGGGGCGTGTGGCCCTCGTTACCTATTAAATATTGAAATTTTTCAATACTCCGGCTAGGGCCATGCGTATCTTAATTTCTCAGATATAATCAAATTATGATTTTTTAATAATTTTATGGTTTATTAATAATAAAATTATTCAAAAAAAAATTTTCATGTTCATTGTTTTTTTCTCAAAAAATATTGGAGATAGCGACAAAACCCACTATGCGGGCGATAGAGTTTTTTGCGACGCAAAATAAGATCCCATTACGCGGTCTCTAGTCCAATTCTACGTTGAGTTATTCATTGCCTAATTTTCCAAAATTGTTAAAAAATTAATTGAAAATGCTATAACTTCCAGGATAATGAAAATAGAAACATTATATTAGGTCAATTGAAAGTTCTTAAAAAGCTCTGTTGTAGGAAATGTGCACTCAAAAAATTTATGGCGAATGCCACTGTAATGAGTTCAGTTACTGGAGTATGGTTGCAGTCACTATACGTATGTATAGTGAGTGCAACCATTTGTTCAACTGTGAGAGCTGAACTAAATTCAAGTAACCAAGTTCAGCTACCACAACCAAACTTCTAGTGCTGTCAACTGAAGTATTGTGCCCTCAGCTACACATGCATGCGCATATAACGTTTGCCATCTTTTTGCTTGTATTTTTGAGATTAAATATTAATTATAAATAATAATTGTTCATAGGGACTTTTGAGGAAAATGTTTTAGTAAAATAGAAACTGGAAAAATAACGAGATGATTTCATCGAAAAGTAGAAGTTAAGGTGTTACCCGCGCATACCTAGAGACCTCTTGCGTATGGAATTTAGAAACATAATATTCCTATGAGTGCGAATGAGATAAAAAAGAAGGAGAAAATCTTGTTTCTCAATTCAACTTTAGTATTTAGACAAAGACAAAAATTTATTTTTATTTATTGTAAAGTAAAAAGGTATCGAAGCCCTATTAATTTTTATATCAAAAGTTTCCTTATTGCTTCCTCTATCTATCTGTAGTTTTCGAAAAAGCTATCTGCGTTTTCCATAAAATGGCTGACCAGGTTTCTAAAAACTGAACCGGACTCTCCATAAGAACCTATGTATAACTTTCAAAAAAGTAGCCTACTTTAGTAATTAATTACTAAGTAATTAGCTACAAGAAAATTATCAAAAAATTTGAGCGTATGTATTATTATTTCATCAATCTGCTCAAAAAATTTCAAGGCTCTATCTGCGTTTTTGATTGGTGATGGTAATCTCTTAATATATTTTTTTTTGTAAATAAAGAATCTGTCAAATACATAACCTCAATTGAAAAATTAATGATACGATTGTTCAGCTCTTACGCTGAACAGTATGGTTGATATAGCTTACTCAGTTACTAGTAGCGAGTTCGGTTGCCGTAAC
Organism: Aphidius gifuensis; assembly: GCF_014905175.1. Classification (NCBI taxonomy): domain Eukaryota; kingdom Metazoa; phylum Arthropoda; class Insecta; order Hymenoptera; family Braconidae; genus Aphidius; species Aphidius gifuensis. Next base: position 15,048,441 of record NC_057793.1, read on the forward strand.
CGAACTTCCTTGCAGCGTAACTTCGTATAGTGGCAATTGCCAAAAATTGAATATTTGATTTTGTTTTTTCTATTTTGGAGTTTTTTTTACGGAGGCTAGGAGCTGAAAGGCTTAGCCGCAGTATTGGATTTATCCCAAAAAAAAAAAAAACGTTCATAACTTCTAAACTAATTATCGTAAAGACTTCCGATTTGGCTAAACAGAATCGGCTCTAGAAATTCTATCGACCCTGATAGAGAAAAGCGATATCTATTCAGCCATTTTTTTTTTCCCAAAAAACGAGTAGGAAAAAAATTGTGTTTTTTTTTTTCGCATGAAAATTACTATTCGTACGATAAATATTCATTTGAAAAAGTTATAGAATTTTGAAAAACGATTATTTTAAGCTTAATATAAAACCTTAGCGACTACTCCATTTTGAGTTATAGGTTGTGCCGTTTTCATTTTCTAGGCAAACAATAACTCGTGATGAAATGGTGTTAGAGACTTCATATTAGGCTTAAAACATGTGTATTCGAAAAGTCTATCGCCTCTCTGGAAAAATTTTGATCTATGGATCACATTTTTCATAAAAATTGAAAAAAAAAACATTTTTTTTTTTTTTTTAAATTTAGTTTTTCGAAAAAAAAAAAAAAAAGTGACTGAACAGATAATGCTTCTTCTCATGAGGGGCGATGGAGTTTCTAAAGACGCGTTGTTCGAGCCTAATACAAAGTCTTTACTACAATTTTATCAAAAGTTATTGTTATAACTTTCGAGAAAATCGTCCTAGATACTTTGTATAAGACTTAAAAAGCATGTGTGGTAAAATCCTACAACTTTTAGTCGAAACTTTTTTCAAAAAAAATTATAGTTTTCATAAAATAGTAAATCATAAAATTTTTGAAATATTTTTGTCTCTTTTGTTTCAAAAATAGAAAGAAGTTGACTATTGGAATCAAGATAAACTCCTTGAGAGGCGATAGAGTTTTAAAAACCACGTTTTTTGAGCCTAATATGGAGTCATTCCGTTGATTCTAACAGAAGTTATAGCTTGCCTTAACTTGAAGGAAAAAAAAAAAAAAAATTGATTTTAAGAAAAATAAAAAAAAATAGACTATTATTGTATTGTTACTTTTAAAAATCATTTAGGAGATAAAATTTAACACGGCCCTAGCCGGAGTATTGAAAATTATTAATTTTCAACGGTAACGCGGGCCACACGCCTCAACAAACGTTACCAGATCTTTTTTTTTTTCTCAAAAACTATCAAAGATAGCGGGGGAAACCTATGATGCGGGCGATAGATTGTTTTAAGACGCAAAATATGAGCCTTGTAGATTCGTTTGAAACCGTTATAACTTTTGGGATGATAAAGATAGAGATATCAAACTAGGCTTGAATAAAAGTCCTAACAAAGTTCTGTTATGGGATATGTGGCTTTTTCTTCGGCCCTGAATAGTTTTTGAGAAAAAAATTGAATATTTGATTTTTTTTTTTTATATTTCAATGTTTTATTTTTTATTCTTAAGAACTATCAAAAATAGAGGAAAAAACCAACAATGCGGGTGATAAAGTTTTTTAAGATGCGAATTATGAGCCTATCAAGATGTCTCTATTTCAATTCTACGTTGAGTTATTCATTGCGTGATGTTTCAAAATTGTTAAAAAAATCGATTGAAAATGCTATAACTTTTAGAATAATAAAAATAAAACATTATATTAGCCTCTATTAAAAGTTCTTAAATAGCTGTGTTATAAAAAACGTGGATTTTGTCTCGGACTCAAAAAGTTTTTGAGAGAAAAAAATTAAATATCCGGTTTTTTCTTTTTCTATTTTTAAGTTTTTTAGGGAATTTTAATTTCCTATTGTTTTTGCTTTTTCGGTACCCCCACCCCTCCCCTTCAAAACACGTAGACCCCTTACGAAAATTTCCTAAGTCCTTTATTGTATCCATACACGATAAATATAAAAAAATATTAGGAAAATATCAGTAAATATGGAGGAAATATCAAGGAAAAATCACTGAATGTAAAGAAACACACGCTTAATGAGGGGCAATATAAAGTAAGAATTCATTATAAAAACACGATAAATATAGGCATATATGGAAGGTAAATCTTGAAATACAAAAGAAAACACGATAAATATGGATAAATATGGAGGAAAATTCACTGAGTCGAAAGAAAAATACGATAAATATGAGGAAATATCATAAAAAAATCATTTAATATAAAGAAAAACACGATAAATATAAGAAAATCTCGAAAAATATGGAAGGTAAATCATGAAACATAAAGAAAAACACGATAAATATGGGGCACTAGCAAGGAAAAATTATTAAACATAAAGAAAAACATGATAAATAGCAATATTATTATTATTATTATTATTATTTTGCAACGTGAACTTGTCACATGATTAAATGTAAACATTAGTATATCATGAAAATCTTTTTCGTTTTCCATCATGAACGACTAACTTATTGATGAATATAATATAAATAATGATATGAAAATTTGAATATTGAAAATAATTAGTAAATAGTGGACACAACAAGAAAATTCATGGTAAATAGTAATGATAAATTCAATAAAAATAAATATTTAGTAATGATGAAAAAAAATTTTATAGGTTATCTAAAATCGTACGTTGATTTTTCGTTCATGGTAAATGATGACAATCAAAAATGCTGCCATTTAAAACTGTATTTTTCTAGACGCTTGAAATTAGTAAGAGTCATCAGGTAAATTCAATTAAAGGTGTAAAAATTCTATAGGTTACCCAAGAATCATACTTTATATTTCTGTAATATGTAAATAACATAACAATGATGAACTCAAAACATATTAACAATTCAAATTTAAACCCCACAGGTTTACCCCAATCATGGTACAATAAAGTTGATAAAAACAAAAAATTTCGAAAATTAAAAGTAAGTGATTGTGGCAATGAAAATGATCCATTAGAAGGAAGCAGTGAAATGAACGTTTGAAATATATTTTTCCATGTTCATCATAAAAAATTGGGAATAAATATAATCAAAAAATCATAAATAATAATATCTACCATTCTATTGAAAAGAAATTAATATTCCTCCCGCAGGGAAGGCACAGCTGCTTTAGCAGCTGTCTCATAGTTATTTTTAATATCTCGAATTTTCAAATAATGCCGAATAAATTTAACTTCAAGGGTTGACTATTTAGTTTAAATTCTGGATTCGACAATGCTGTATAAGAAACTTTAATGTACACTCTTTAACCATGATGTTGCTATTATTCTTTCAAAATTGGAAAAATCAACCCGAAACAAACTGTTCTTCAATTTTGGTGCAATCTTATATTTCTCTAAGCAACACCAAATGGTTCAATAACTACATCTACACATAACCACAAGATACACAATAGCACAGAAGCAGTAAAATGATCGTTTGAAATATATTTTTTCATGTTCATAATAAAAAATTGGGAATAAATATAATCAAAAAATCATAAATAATAATATCTACAATTCTATTAAAAAGAAATTAAAATTCCCCCCGCAGGGACGGCTTTAACAGCTGTCCCATAATTTTTTTTTTTTCTCTAAAACTATCAAAAAAAGCAAAAAAAAACTATTATGCGGGCGATAGAGTTCTCGAAGACGCATCATTTAAGCCTAATACGATGTCTCTATGTCAATTCTACGACAAGTTATTCATTGCCTAATTTCCAAAAATTGTTAAAAAATTTTTTAAAAGTGATATAACTTTCAGGATAATGAAGATAAAAACATTATATGAAGCTTCATTAAAAGCTTTTGAAAAGCTTTGTTCTAGAATATGTAGGATGTTTTTTGACCTTGAATATATTTTTAGAAAAAAAATTAAATGTCTGATTTTTTTTTTTCTATTTTCGAGTTTTATTTTTTTCTCTGAAAAACTATTAAAGATAGTGAAAAAAAATGAGAATACGGGCGATGGAATTCTCGAAGTTGCATCATTTAAGCCCAATACGATACCTTTCTGTCAATTTGGTCGTATGTAATGAACGTTTTTTTTTCTTCGTTATAGAATACAAAGAATACCGTTTATACTTACCGTTCACACTAGAATAATCACAGACAGGAGCAAAAAAAAATCCTTTTAATCATGGCTATGTTCAATACGGATACCATACACTTTCTAAATCAATCACCAAGATTCTTCAATAAAAAATACCGCAATAAATTGAAATGAATAATAAGTGATAAATTCAACACTTATGATATTTTCAAAAAGGCATACATTTGAACGGACGAATTTCATCGTCTGATAGTGAAAAATATTTTGAGGTATTTTTTGCCTTTCCTAAAAGGCAAAAAGTACGGAAATCAGCGATAAAAATTTCCCTCCGTTCTTGCAATCATAGTACAGTGGCGTGTTTAACTATTGTGTTGCTATGTGAAATAATGTTATTATGAAGTCTAATACGATTAGACCTTAGTCTTCTGGTTAATACATGACATTGTCTTTTGAAAATATTCAATAATACTTACCCACTCCTGACTGCTTCAATACCGTCAACAACAGTGGATTTATTGTAAGTGCTCATGTAAGCATGCATCGGCTTGAAATATTTGGATAGTGTGCTATCTGTATGACTCCATGGTATTGTACCAAATTTAAACATTGGCTTATGTGTCCAAGGTTTCGATAAACGTGAATCATCTAGTCCAGTAAATTCATGATATTCTTCTCGTGTTATCATGAAAGCAGCCAAGTTGGCAGTATAAATAGCGAGAAATACGACAGCGAACATTGCCCAAATGTTTGTCATGAATCTGTTAACGAAAAAATATGTTATTATACGATAAATGAATAAAAGGAACTGATAATTTCATTTCTCGCGTATTCTGAAAGCGGAGTTGAAGAAAAAAATATTAATTTCGAACTGAATAAGACAAATAAATATCAATTTTTTGTATCCATAAGACTGTCTTATTTTTTTACTGAAGCTAAATTGAACTTGACAAGTTATCTGATCTTGTATTCTTACAATTCATATATATTATACTATATTATAAAAAAAATGGATGACGAATAGATGTACGTCAGTGTTAACTTGAAGAAGCTTCGAAAAAATAAGAAGCCTCGTGGTCTAGAGGTCAAGGCGTTTGCCCGGTAAGCAAAACACCCGGGTTCGATTCCCGGCGGGGGAACTTTCTATCTTTTCTAAGTTTTTGGTTCTTTTCAACTATTATAAGTAGTTATACTACTATAATTGGTTCACTTTCTAGATGGTAACCCGACCATTTTTTTTTGTATAATTTTTCTAAGATTTAAATTTTAAGAAGAGCAGTTTTTAGTTCAACAGTACGCACAAGAAAATAGTGAAAATATAAGACGTCTTGTTTTTTTCAACGTTTTTGTTTTCTGCTCATTACCGTGCATGTTGAAAAGATTAGTTTGAACCTTTAATAACTTCTTCACCAAGCGAGATAGACTTCTCAAATTAAGACCTAACATCGATAATTCTTTTATAAACGTATTTTAAATATTATGAAAAAACAATGGCTCTAATGACGAATAGAAGGACGTCAGTGTCAACTTAATGAAACTTGGAAAAAATTGAGAAGCCTTGTGATCTAGAGGTTATGGCGTTTGCCTGGAAAGTAAAAGCCTCGGGTTCGAATCCTGGCGGGGGAATTTCTTAATTTTTTCCAAGTTTCTGTTTTATAAAAATGGCACATAAGCAAATGTCCCATGATATACCGGACTGGGAAAATGTTCATGTTCTCTTATTCGACAAAAGTAAGGAAACCGGGCCGGTTCTATATCATCCCTTAATTAAAATTCGTAAAAAAAAAAAAATAAATAAAAAAAAAAAAAAAAAAGGGTAGTTTTTAGAGGGTAGTTGGGGGTGTAGATAAGATGTTGAGGATTGAGGGATTGGGGACCGGATGTCGTTGACTCATGTATGATGAAAGAGATTGTTTATATAAACGTTATTAACGGTTTTTTGTTTATATAAATACATAAAAAATTTATGGATTTTTCTTAGAAAAAAATATAAAATAAAAGCATGCGTCATTAACGAAAAATTTAGATATAAGTGGGGCAACATAATAATATCAAGTTTTACGTATATGTAAATTATTATATATGTATTTGTTTCTACAAAACGATTTTTTTAATTAAAAATATATCAGTGCATTAAACGTGTTCGTGACGAAGATGTTAAAAAAAATATGGAATTGATTGTAGATATACAAGGATTTAAGCAACCTCACAACGCATTTGTTTCAAAAGAGTTTGCTGCAATTAATGTTCAAAACAACGAAACACATTGTTTTGTATTTAAGCCACCGAATACATGGAATCATCTACCTGCAAAATACAAGTCAATTAATCTGTGGTTGATACGAAATTGGCATGGGTTATCGTGGGAGTGTGGTGATGTATCTTATAATGACATGAAACTGATAATTTCTAACGTCTTGAAATCAGCTTGTTATATATATGTAAAAGGTGACAAGAAAAAAAAGTGGTTGGATGAAATCACTGACAATTCAAAAGTAATAATTGGTTTATATTCAATGGATTCTCCAGGAATAAGAACAATAAAAAATCAAATAACAAATCATCCAGGAATTCATTATGCTATACGTAATTGTCATTGTGCACTTGACAATGTACAACAGTTAAAACTATGGTTTCAGAATTATTGGGGTGAGAAATCATCTCTTAATAAATCTATACAGTTGTACTATGCATTGAAAAATTTATCGAAACTTAGAAAAGAAGATATAGAAATTTTACCAGGAAACTTTATACGCCTCGGAATCAATGGATGAAATTTGGGATAAATTGCCTGAAAATTTGAAAAACAACCATAAATTCATCGGAGAGCGTCGTTGTGAAGAACATTTTAATTTTTTGGGTTTATATACAGATGCATTTGATGGACCATTACCAAAAAAAAAAAAATTGTATTCCATGTCAAAATAAATAAATGCACCAGTGTTAAATAGAGTTTGAAATTTATCAAAATTTTTTGATGAATAATGCTGAATATAATACACAAGAAGAAAAGCTGAATTCATTTCTTGAAGATTTACATATATACATTGGAAAAAAGTTGAACTTCTACGATTCTCAATGTTTTTGGATACGTATGATGAAGTATATTCAATGACTGAAAGTCAAATTAAATTAATTGACTCATTTGAGCTACCACCATACGTCTATGATGAAAAGGATCTTGTATTAAAATATTTTGATCGGACTGGAATTCCAACTTTAACACCACTCATACAAGAATTATTTGAGCTATGGAATAAATATGAAAAAATCGAACAGAGATTCATAGAAGAACAAGAAAGCGAAGAAGACATTGAAGAACAAGATCAAGAAACAGACAGCGAAGAATAATTTTTAAAAATGTATTATATAAAAGTAAAATAAATATCTATGAACCAATGTTGTATTTTAAAAAAATGTTTCTTTATTTATTTTTAGTTTTACAAAATTCATTATGTTTTTTTATTAATATTGGATCTATAATTCCACTTAATTTTTTTATCCGCATTTGAAATCTTTCATGATCTCGAGCCATTGTTTCCCATTCTGCACGTCTTGCTGATCGATAGGCATACGCCCATGTATACATCACGTGTACGGTAGTGGTAGTAAACGATACATGCATCTTTTGAATAATATTGATTGCAGAATTTTTTGATTAGTTTTCTTAATATCTTCTGGACATTTGAGTTTGAAATATTTTATTTTTGATTTTTGAATGTTTTCTTTTGGTTCTATTTTATTTTTATTATCCATTTGTTTATTATTTTTTAATTGAAAATTGTAGTTAATATTTCGGTCGATGATCTCCTACTGAGCCATATTTTCCTTGCTTTACATAACCATAATATGGCTCAGAACCTCGCAATGATTTAGATATTTCAAAATAATTTTTCCTCGATTCTTTTTCAACTTTTGATTCGTATTGCATTCCACTTGAACGCGAGGAGCTATTATCACTTGTATTTTTATCCATTATTTTGAAGCAAAATGTATTTTTAATTATTTTTCTTTTCTTGACCAAGCAGAAAAAAATTTAGAATCTTTGGATTTCGGTTCCTTGTATTGTTGTTGTTTCCTTTCTTCTTTTTTAGCTTTCGTCTCTTTGATCAAGGGAGTTTTATCAGAATATTCGTCAGTAGATTTATTTTTTTTAAACATTTCGATATTTACTACATAAAAGTTAAACATTGAATGAAAGATTTTGAGTCTGGGATTAAATTTAAACTAATTTTCTGACGGAGCCACTGATTGGATTGTACTCAACAATGCGATCATGTAATATTAAACAATAAGCCGATGTTTCAGCGGGAAACTGTTCGAATGATTCGAATTCAAGTCGTATATCAACGGGTCCAGATTTTAAAAATTCGTTTTGTTTTGAACAATCAATTACAATAAGAGGAGCCTGATCTATGTATTCTTTTTTTGTTAATAATGGTTCTGATTCTTTTCCGTAATACGAAACTTGAAATTGAGCAAACATGTCATATAATAAAGCATATTGGTTTTGCGTTATGTTAATATTAAGATAACCATATGGATATGATTGAGAATTCAAGAAAAGTTTAATATCTCTCATCATACAATGATCAAAAAGACTGGCATCTTTATTCGCAACATTTTTTCGTGCTGTTTGAAAACCAACGATGACGTATCTTGGTTTTTCAAGTTGTGTTGATGTTTTAACAGTCTAAATATGCTTTGTTGTTCCTGGTAGCAAAAGATAATCATACAGTTTTTAAGTACGAAAATTCATTGCTATAGATGGATCAAAATTAAGTAATTGAATTTTTTGTTTGTCTGACACTCGTATATATGGCACTATCCGCTCAATTTTTTCTAAACTAATTTTTACATTTTCAGCAGCAGCATCAGCAACAGTTACAATAATAAGTTCATGCTTTGCATTAATAATTATTTTACGATAATCTTCAGCGAAACCTAATAATATACTAAATGGAATTGATATATTAAAATTTCCTTCATTATCAAATATTTTTTCATCGTTTATCCAGCCTGCATTTTCAAGAAATGCTTTTTGATTAGGTTTAAATGATACATATCCTTTCATTACAGTTGTAAGGCCAACATTTTTACTACGATCAACTTCCCTGCCATTGATTTTATAACGAATTTCTTTAAACATATGAGCGATTGACATTTTAACAAGAGAAGTTGTAGCAGCAACAGCAGTTCCATTACTTTTTGTAAAATTTCCTGTAATATGCAGTGAACTTTTACTTGGTAATAAACACAAGTCTTCATTTTGAACTCCAATTCTTATTTCATCACTATTATTAAATTTTGAAGCGCCATATGGCAGATGAGTGTGAAGCTCATAATGAGCGACTAATTCATAAAATATTATAGGTTTTTGAATATTTAAGATTTTTTCCATAGTCGAAAGCAAAGAAAACAAGAAAATTGTATAACTACTTTTTCTTTTTTAGTTTTAAACCGAGATTATCCAGAAACTGAATGTTCTGACGTTTTATCACTTTCAGCGGTCTTTGAAGACTGCTTGACTTTTGGCATGTCAATTGATTTTTATAACTCTGTCTATAAACTTTTCTAGTAAAAACGATTCCTATTATTATAGACGCTTTACATGCAAACGTATTGTTATAGTTTCTCCTCGAAAATTCACTAAGTCTCCGTCTTGATCAACAATTTTTAATTGAATATTGTGTTGCTTGTACGGTGATCGGAAGATAAATGACATGCGATGGCACTTCTATAATCTTATATCCTTTTGGGACACAAGGAAAAAATTCATGAATCGTGTGAACTGGTCGATCATTCATGTAAGCACCTGTCGTTATATTACATTCAATACGCAAAGCATTGACTTTTATGATGGTAACAGTCAAATCTGATTTATGCACAACGTTTAGCGTTAATATTTGTGATGAAAATCCGAGCAATTGACCTATAGTATTATTTTCTTGGAAATTTATAGAATTATCACATAATATTTCACAACATAATTCATTTGTATTAGCTTTGATACTCAGAGAAATTTCTGGTAGTTCTTTCTTTATATAGTCTTCAATATCTTCAATTTCATAAGTGCCAGTAGGTATTGTAATTATATAGTCACCCACATGAAATTTATTATTGTATTCATCAATATTTGGTATTGAATTAAATGTTAATAATTCAACAAGTCCCATAACATAATTTTTATCTTGAGATAATTCTATTGGTGGAAAATATTGAGCCTCTAGAATAGAGGAGGCTCCAGACAGTGTTAGCTTGAACGAAACACTCATGACTAATATTGAAACTGTATGTACATATGTATTTATAATTTTCCAGCTAAAAATTTTAAACATAAATGACCACATATAACTGTATCATATTTTTGATAATTTTTATAATTATATTTAATGCTATCAACACCGAGATATTTTTTAAGTTCTTCAGGAGGGCCTGAGTCTCCAAAACTATCAAAATAAATAACTTGATCATTTTTTTTTTTTATATGCAACCCAGTGTGTACCGGGACCATCTTTATCATTAAAATTGATTATTGATGACTCATACTTCCTAGGACCTGATTTAGGTAAATCATTTCTCATGAATACACCTCGAAAATATGGAATTTTTAAAGATTTTGCATATTTGATAAGATCAATATCAGTCAACGCTCGATGTGGTAGCTTCACATGTTTTTTGATGGCTTTAAAAATAAACCAAATCCTTTTTTATGAGGCTGCAAAAACATACCATTTTCCAAAGCAATTGATTCCATTTTTGTATTATGACGTTTATTTTCTTCAAGTCTACTTTTTGCAGCATTTGCTTCATTGAAAGTTTTCACTACTGTAGCAGCTCCACCCGATAAAGCACCCACTGCACTAAGACCAGCAAAAATAGGCATTAAAAACGGTAAAAATCCTCCAATTTTTGCTGGTAATGGTAAAACACGGGGTAACCGAATATTTTTTTTACCATCAGATTTTTTCACAGCATCACGTGCTCCCTTTATAATTGATTTGATAGGATCGCCTCCAGACTGAGTAAGTTTTTTATTTTTTATTTTTCTAGTTCCTTTTTTTTTCAATGCCATACCCATTTTTACTTCTGCTTCCATAGCGTTTGTTATTCTCCAAGCTGCTGCTTTTTCAGCAATAGAAGAGTCGTTAGCAAGAACACGTTGCCAAGCTTTTTCAGCAAGTTCTCTGTCAGCCTGATGTCTAGTGACTAAATTATCTTTATTTTTTTCGTATTGTATATCGTGTTCTTTACACGATTCGTCTAGCGGATTTATACCTCGAACACCTCGTTCTAATCTTTTTGCTAATCTAGTACCAGGTCCACAATAATTGTATTTTGGTATATGTAACTCAAAAGGAAGTTTATTAATAATTTTATTTACAATACCTTTTCCTTTTTTTTTTTGACGTCTGTGCTCAATCATAGTTTGAAGGTAACTGACGTAAACGATTATAAGAGCTTGTATTCATATCAAAACGATTCAGTAATAATTAGGACTTGCTCCAACGTACACAATGCAATTTAATAAACAAAACAAAAAATTATCAGTAACCAATTTTGATGAACTTATTCAACAGAGTAGCGAAAGAAAAGAAAAAAGGCATGGTGAATTACTACCAAACACTGTTCGAGGAATATTTTGTGGTCCTAGCGGAAAAACGAACGTATTATTTGCAATGATCACGCATGAAAATGGTTTAAGATTCGAAAATGTTTATGTTTACTCAAAGTCTTTGAATCAGCCAAAATATAAATTGCTAGAAAAATTATTACAATCTGTAAAAGGTATCGGTTATTTTCCTTTTAATGAACATGAACAAGTACTTCAGCCTCAAGATACGAAACCAAACTCTGTTATGATTTTTGATGATGTTTCATGTGAAAAACAAGATAATATCAGAGCTTTTTTTTGTATGGGTCGACATCAAGACGTAGATTGTTTTTATCTTTGTCAAACTTATGCTCGAATACCTAAACATTTGATTCGAAATAATGCGAATTTTTTAGTTCTTTTTGAGCAAGATGATCTTAATTTAAAAAGAATATATTTTGATCATGTGAATACAGATATGACATACACAGAATTTAAAAATTTATGTTATACATGTTGGAAAGATGATAAACATGGATTCATTGTAATTGATAAAGATAGTGAATTAAATAATGGTTGATATAGAAAAAGCTTTGATTGTTATATCAGTATAAAATCAAAGTAAACTTTATGTTGATAATAGTATTATCATAGATGTCAAGTAATGAACATCAATATGGACAATAAAATAAAAATAAATGAAAAGAAGGAGTTACTAAGTCAAATTGCTAGAGCCAGTCATGCTATTAGACAAAAACATAAAATTTTGAAATTAGGACAAGAAACATCAGATAATATTGCAAGCAATGTATTTAATCCTATTGTGACACCACTTCAAAAATTAGTTGAGGCATCAAATCAAAATAATAATAACAATAATATAAAACAAGAAATCAAAGATGAAATCAATAAAGTGTCAATTAAAACAGAGGAAAAATATGACAATGATTTATTAACTGACGATGATGATGATGACCGTCAAGAAGATCAAATGGCTGATTCATCGTTTGCAAGTGCTCTGGGCTCTGATAGGAGTTTAAATCAAACGCTTCAATCTACCCCAAAAAATACTCAAAAATATTTAAAAAGACTTAATAGACAAAAGCATTCAGATAGTGGTTATAATATTCGTAAATTGAAACAAGATAATATGCTTAAATTTGGAAATTCACAAGTTGAATTTAAAGATAATAAAATTTATATTGCTAATTCAATATATGATGAAACACCAGGCTTACTAGAATTATTATTTTTAAGTAGCCCCAATGCATCACTGATTAAAAAAAATGATGAAAAAAATTTTATTGATATTATAAAATTAACAAATATTCATCACAAATATTATGACCCAAAAGGTGATTTAAGAACCGAAAATACTAAAAAATATAAGGAATATATTTTACCATTCATCAACTTAATAACACATCAAGGCTCCGGCTAGCCTAAATATAAAATTACCAATACTTCTGCAATTGATTATGTTTATTGGGATAATCCCAATGAGCTTATTGATCGTCTTAGACTTTTGATAGCTTCTCAAGCAGCTGCAAATCATGGAAATAATAATGAAATAATTTCAATTATAGAAGAATTGAAAGAGGCTGAAATAATCTATCAATTAATATGCATAACATAAATTTATTCAGTTGATATCCATCGATCAAACAAATATGAGCATCGATGTTTTTGGACGCCAATTAACACAAAGTAAAATAAAAGCTAAGGGTACGCGTGGACCTGCTGGTAAGGGTTTTAAAATAACAAAAGACCGACAATATGATATTAATTATCGAAGACTGTGTAATATCGCTGATCCTGTATTAATTACAGATGCAGCATCGGTAAAAATAGTACGCAATATTGTAAAAGAAGAGACACGAGCTTTGTATCAAATAACATCGTCTTTGAGAGATATAGCTGATACTAATACGACACTCATCGATTCACTTAAATCTGAAATAAAAATAAATCAAAACAATCAATCTATTCTGATTGAATCCCTACAAGATCTTGTAACGCGTAACGCTGATGTAATTTATCAGCTTGATAAAAAAGTAGTTAAATTGGATACCAATAAAAATTCTATCGTAAATTTAATTACAAATCTCGAAAACCGAGTTTCAATTTTAAATAAGTTTGAAAGTGATAATCAAAACTTTACTGGATCTTTAAAAAATCTAGAAAATAAGCTCAATATTTTAGAAGGAGCTAACAGCGACATAAAAATTTTTACACACAACATCAAAAATAAATTAAGTTATTTAGAAAAAAATATTCAAGAGAATTCGGAAAAAAATTCAAAAAACTCGATAAATATTTCAGAAATTAATTTTCAATTAAAAGAATTAACTAATGGAGGACAAAAAAGCTCAAGTAGTTGAAGAGCTTCATAGGCCAGCACGTAGAAATTATATTCGACGTCATGTAGATATAAGAGGTCTCGATGAAACGTGGCAAGCAGATCTTGTTGAAATGATCCCTTATTCATCTGTCAATAATGGTTACAAATATTTACTTACAATCATAGATACATTTTCTAAATATGCTTTGGCAATTCCTGTAAAAACAAAAAATAGTAAAGACGTCACCAATGCTATGAAATCTGTCCTAGTGCAAAAACAGAATTTGATGGTTGATCAGGGTCGAGAATTTTGGAATAAAGAATTTCAAACATTAATGAAAGAATATAATATACATTTATATCACACGTTTAGCAATTTAAAAGCATCAATTGTTGAACGATTTAATCGTACATTAAAAAATCTCATGTGGAAGAAGTTTACTCTTCAAGGTTCATATAAATGGCAAAAACTATTACCAGATATATTACAACAATATAATAATACAAAACATCAAACAATAAAAATGAAACCTCTACATGTTAATTCAGTTAACGAGAAACATATATTAAAAAGTATTTATCAAAATTTTAAAATTAATAGAAAACCAAAAAATAAATATATCGTTGGCGATAAAGTACGTATAAGTAAATATAAAAATGTTTTTGAGAAAGGATATACACCGATTTTTACAACTGTAATATTTACCGTAAGCGAAGTTGAAGGCATTGATCCTGTAACTTATAAACTCATAGACTATGAAAATAATCCGATTCAAGGAGGTTTTTATGAAGAAGAATTAACTTCAGTGAAATACACAGACATTTATCTTGTTGAAAAAATTCTAAAAAAACGTGGCAATAAATTTTTTTGTAAGTTCTTGGGATTCGATTCACGACATAATACATGGATTGATAAATCTAACTTATGAGTACATCTCAAAATCAGATGAGTGGAGATTCGACTATATATTATAAGGTTTTGTTCTGAAAGCTGACAGTTGGAGCTTAAATTTAGTTGTGAGTTTTTGTTAAATGTAATAAAAAAATAAAACATGGTTCGTTTTATTGATGTACAAGGATTCGGTAATCCAGAAATGTGGTTGGATTTTTCATATAAAGAGTTTGCTTGGTTAGAGCTAGACGCTAAATATGAAAATGTAAATTGGAAAGATAATCATTTTATTCTTGCTGAAGAATATCCTGCAACAGAATGTCTGCAAAGAGAGAAAAAGGAAATTTTATGGTGTCAATCTAAAATTCATGGCATACCCTGGAGTTTTGGCGAAACACCTTATAAAAAGGCATTCTTCGAAATTCAACATTGTGTTTTTTATGAAGGACCTGTAATTGTCAACGGAAGTTCAACAAAAGATTTGATTGAATACGTATGCGGTTTATATCATGAAGAGAACAATAAATTGGTATTCGATTTACAACAATTAGGTGCTCCAGACTTCAATAAAATGGAAGAAAAAGCATCATTTTCACACTCTGAAATGCATCCACTCTGTAAAAATTACGATTGCGCCGTTGAAAATGTATACAAAATGAAACAATGGTTTAAAAAAAATTTTCCAAACATCAATACTGAAGAAGATTTTACCTAGATACAACTTTTAGAAAAAAGAATAATTAACAAATAATAATTTAAAAAAACAAAAATTGTATTTGAAAAAATAAAAAATCATTTTTATAACATATTTGAGTATTATTTATTCATTTATTTATTTTTTTATATCCCCATGGTACAGTGCCTGTAGTATTTGGCAGGAAAATTCGTTTGTCGTCTTGCCAACTTAATGCTAATTTTGTTTGTAAAATTGTATGAACTACATGTTTTTTACTTCTAATTCAATAGTGTTTTTTAATTAAATTCTTATGACTAAATAAACATTCTTTATAATCATTGAACTCAATTTCTTTCATTACAGATCTTTTTACGCCTTTTGCTTTTTTTATAATTTTATCTTCATTTAATATTCTCATGTTGTAAGCTTTTGCACGCAAACCAACAAATTCCGTTACAATTTTGCCTTGATTTTCGTCTTTCATAACACCGATTTTTCGTTTATTTACTAAAGGCATGTTATAAATATTATTTTCTGGATAATCAGCTGTATCAAATTTTTCCAAATTTTTTTTCATACATTCATAAATATCAGGTATTGTGAATAAATAAGCTAAAGCATCTGTATCCATGTATAAAAGTTTATCTGAATTTCCGTACGTTTTCTTAACATAATCATAATGAAAATCATACAAATAAAATTTAGAAATTTCAAGAATTGAAAACCCTATATAAATTGGTTTGTCAAATTTTATTTTTACTCTAGACATTTCAATAACAACAAGATCTTTTCCAAGTATCATACTACAATGAAAATTTGGTTTTGATATTAGTGATTTTGCTCCATATCGTCCATCCCATTTTGTTATCATTTTCACATCTCTTCCACCACGTAAATTTTCAATTGCTTCACCATATATTACATTATTTAATAATTTAAATATTAAAACGCCGACAGCATTAGTTGATTCCTGTCTTTTTTGAGTATTGAAATCTATATATTTTTTTAACCAAGGTGATTGCTTAAACTTTAAAATTCTATGAATTTTTTTTAGCTGCATACCTAGACCTAAATATTGTTTTAGACTTCTATACGAATAACATAATTTTTTTTTAGATATAAAGTGGACATTAGTTTGACTTGTTTGGAATTTGGTGGGATAAGATGCTCAGGACAAAGTGGAAAGTCACGATGATCATCAAATAAACTCTCAGGATATTCTAAATCTACTTCTAATATATATCCAACGTCTGAATCATCTGCAATTTTAAATACATCAATATTTTTATCATCATCCCACTCAAATCCTGCATAAGGCAAATAATTCATCATTGAATGTCCATAAAGATTGTTAATATCATAATACATTATATAAGATTCATCTATATTAGTATTAAAGTCAGGCATGTATCTGTTATTTGCTTCAGCATACCTGTTTGTACGTTGTGCAACTTCACCTCTGATTCTTTTTTCAATGAATAAATATTTTTCTGGATCAGTTAAGAGTTCTAATTCTATCTCTGTACATTTCAACATACAATCAAATGAAAAACCTGGGATAGTATAGTAGTGTATAGGATCCAAACC
The DNA here is from genome assembly GCF_014905175.1 of Aphidius gifuensis. Taxonomy (NCBI): domain Eukaryota; kingdom Metazoa; phylum Arthropoda; class Insecta; order Hymenoptera; family Braconidae; genus Aphidius; species Aphidius gifuensis. The sequence goes on from NC_057793.1 coordinate 15,065,550, forward strand.
ATAATTTGAGATACAATTTTTTCGAAAATTTTCAAAAACATCAGCCAATAATAACACATCAGCTTGCAAACAAATATTACTATAGTCACCTAATATTTTAATTTTAAATGTATTCCACACTTTTATTGCATGCTCATAAACACTATCCGAAATATTTTTATTACTTAATTTTGAAAAAAAAACTTTTTTAGGTGGTAAAGATGTTTCATTTAATTTATCAAAAAAATCTGTATATTCATAAGGATAAGCACCTTTTCGTTTGAGTAATTGAAATTCTTCTTCACTATTACAATATTTTCTAGTTATTTTTTTATCACAATCTTCCAAATATGACGCAAGATTGTCAAGGCTACTAGGCATAAATTTAAACGAATCGAGAAATCTTAGGTGTATACAGATTAGACCTGTCCAAAAGAAAGAATTTTTTTTTTTGTACCCTCCTGAGGTCTAAATTTGTTCTTTATGATGACACAAAAAAAAAAATAAAAAAATTTTTTTTTTAGGATTTTTTTTGAGCCTGCTCATCGGGTTTTTGTATTTCCCATTTGATTAACACGCGCGCGTATGGCTCTATATCTTTGACTTTGCATAACTCAGTCAGTTTTGATCCTAAAGAGTTGATATTAGTCTCATTTTTTAGCCCATGAAAATACCTTTAAATTGTCACTGTACATTTTTTTTGTACTGTTTTTTCTTTTTTCGTCAAAAAAAGCTTGAAAATCATGATTTGCAATTTCACTGCTAAACATATTTTATTTAACATAAAAATTTTTTTCTCTATTAAGCTCAACAATTTTATACTTTCGAATAATAATACTTATCCTACTAATAATAATAATAAAATACGTTTACAAGTTAAATTGCATATACCTATAAAGTCATGATTTTTGAGGTTTTCTTGAAACAAAACTATTAATAGTACAAAAAAATGTACAGTGACAATTTGAAGGTATTTTCATGAGCTAAAAAATGAGACTAATATCAACTCTTTAGGATTAAAACTGACTGAGTTATGCAAAGTCAAAGATATACAGCTATACACGCGCGTGTTAATCAAATGGGAAATACAAAAACCCGATGAGCAGGCTCAAAAAAAATCCTAAAAAAAACATTTTTTTATTTTATATTTGTGTCATCATAAAGAACAAATTTAGACCTCAGGAGGGTACAAAAAAAAAAATTATTTTTTTTTTGGACAGGTCTAATACAGATACTTCCAGAATCATTTAATTTTTTATACCTAACTTCTTTGGTGAATGAAACATATTTTTCTTTATGTATAGGTAATAGCTTTATTGAGCCTTCGAATTGATGAGCCAATGATTTAATAATAAAAGAACTTAATAATAAACGATAAATATAGGAAAATATCTGCAAATATAAAGGAAAAATTACTGAATATAAAGAAGAATCCGATCATTATGGGAACATTCCAGTAAATATGGAAAAAAAATTACTGAATATAAAGAAAAATACGATATATATGGAAAAATATCAGTAAATATGGAGAAAAAGTCGCTGAATATAAAGAAAAACCGATAAATATAGAAAAATATCAGGAAATCTGAAGAAAAAAGCGCTGAATATAGAGACAACTCCGATAATTATGGGAAAATATCAGAGAAATATTAGTAAATATCAATGAAAACTTACTCAATACAAAGAAAAATAGGATAAATATGGGAAATACAAGTAAATATGTAGGAAAAATTACTGAATATGAAGAAAAATACGATACATATGGGAAAATATCAGTAAATGTAAAGAAAAATGTAGAAAAAACGATAAATATGGAGAAATATCAGTGAATATGAAGGAAAAATTACTAAATATAAAGAAAAAATCGCTGAATATAAAGAAAAGTCCGATAATTATCAGAAAATATCAGGGAAAACTCACTGAATATAAAGAAAAATACGATAAATATGGAAATTATCAGTAAATATTAAGGAAAATGTAGGAAAAAATATGTCAATATCAAAGAAAAATCAGTAAATATAAGAAAAATTACGATAAATATAGGAACATATCAATTAAGTTCTCCCCCCCCCTCCAACCATAGTAGATCCCTCGAAAGTCTCTTAATTAATCTAAACACGATGAAATGGGAAAACATCAGTAAACATAGAGGAAAATATAGAAAAATATAGCAAAATATCATGAAAAAATCACTGAATATAACGAAAAATATGATAAATATGGAAAAATATGAAAGAAAAAAACCACTAAATATATAAAAAAAAATATGATTTCAATTATGTTACCCCCTTTTAATATGCGAATGGGAATCTAAGAGAAATTATCAAATAACCCACAAAAAAAAAAAATAAAAATGAAATGACAAGTTTAAAAAAAAAACAGAAGAAAATAATACGATATATGTGACCTAAGATATAATAATGTGGAGAATAATCAGAATCCATTTCAGTCAAATTAAAAACAACATATCATAACCAAAAATTAATGACATAAAAATAAAAACAAAATTAATGCAACAACATCACATCATCAATAGAAAAAAAAAAAACATCTATCATTTTTAACCAATTTGAGAACAGATACAACGAAATTTTTGAAATCATAAGCCAATAAAATCGAAATGGGTAAAAGAAAACAGGAAGGGAACAATCCAAAAATGAAGAAAAAAAAATAAAACTGAGTGATAAAAACACAACAAAAAATACATTGATGAATAAGAAAATTAAAAAAAATAACAGATTTAAAATTAAACACAATATGGTAAGTCAAAAATTAGAAATGAATATAATTTACGTAAAAAATTAAATTAAAAATTCAATACAGTGATACAATTCGAGCAGGAATTATAAATAAAAGTGAAATAAAGGAATGGAAAAACGAACGAGGAACTGGTCAAAAATTTACGATGGATATATGTGATGAGAGTGACAAAATAAGATGTATTTTTTTTTTTTTGGAGAAGCTGCAAATGAAGATCATGGATTGATTGAGGTACCGTTATCAATAAAATGTATAAAACGAAAAGATAAATTATTAACATATGAGAAATTATTAAATATTCAAGTTGAACAAAATATATATGATCACTGAAGGATTAGTGAGAAAAGTTCATAAACAAAAGATAATAAACAGAGGCTAATAAAAAATTCGAAGACGATGAGAAAAATGAAAATATAATAAAGATTAATTTCGAATTGAAAAAATACAAGAAATTATCTACCAAATAATTCATGTGCAGGTAAAATTATTTTAGCAAAAAAAAAAAAAAAAAAATGTCAATGCTGATAATGTTATTATATAGATATCACCGCAGTCATAATAGCAATAAATGAAGTAGAATTTATATATGCAATGACAGGACGGTTATTAAAAAAAAGAACAATAACATTAGCAGACGACAGTGATCATGAAGTAAAATAAAATTTGAATCACGTGAATTTAGAAACCCACGTTTTTCAAACGAGATAAAATATTTATATTCACGTGATCATCCAGTGAAAATAAAATCAAATATGATCGTAAAAAATTAAGGTTTCAAAAAAAAATAAACAAATGTAAACAAAGTATTCTCAACATTTCTACTTCTCCGTCAGTTGTTGATTCTTTTTTTTTTTTTTCGTTGATCTTGTACATTAATTTCGTAAATCCATCTTTTTCTTAGCTACTGCTTGTCCTTTAAATTTTTTTTTATTCAATAAATAAAATTCGTGTAACTTTATTTTTTAAGAATAAAAATTCCAAGGACGAGCAGTAGCTAAGGGAAAGATGAAGCTAAAGAATTACTGCTGCTTTTTTTTTTCATATTTTTTTTTTTTAATCGCAACCACATGTATTATATTTATTCAATAATTTTTCACGTTTCCAAAGATTTTTTATTTATTTCACAAATTTATTTTTTCACATAAGAATAATTCAAGCTCTTTATGTATACGTTCCAAAATCATTGTTGTAACGTTTACTATCGTGGCGCATCGGATAACGCGTTCGCTTCTCACTCCGCTGTCCCGAGTTCAAACCCCGGTTAGGCTAATAATTCTATATCGTTTTCGGTTAGTTTAGAAAATGAAAATTGTCTTGTCTAATCTAACCCCTCAGTTACTGTCATTGAAATAATTAAAAAAGTTAATTAATTTATTATAAATTAATTATTTTTTTTTCACGTGATTCTAACGTAAAATTATCATTGTTGAAATATATGAAAAAAAAAAAAGAAATATTTATTTTCACGTGACACAAAGTTTTTTATCTTACAAATTTATTTATTTTCACGTGGTTCTCGAGTGAAAAGTCATTTGTTTACGTTGAGTTTATTTTAACGTTTTGATCACGTGAAATTATCTTTACTACACGTTAATTCTACTGTAATGGTCTCTCGGTCCAAAAAAACTTGATTCATCACGTGAAAATAGAAAAATTGTCGTATAAAAATAACATTTTTTTTCTCTCAGTGTAGAAATATCCTTGTTTCTGTCTGAAGAGTTGAACAAACGTAGTGTAGAACTAAAATAGTCCATTTCTGCTTAGAATTAACTATTCACAGTGGAAAAGTGGAGGACTAATGTTAACAAAACACGTTTGTGTCCGTATCAGTACACTAACTGTATTTGTATTGTAAGAAAATAGAATTCGCTAACGAACAAAAAGTGAGCGTTGCTGAGTAAAATTTTAACTATGAGACTGAGATGCATAACTAGCATTGTTTTTTTTTCTAGATTCCGTTCAAAGTACCCTTATCAAATAACATTTCCATTGTTCCTGACGAAATCAATGTTGTATTTTCTAAAGTGCAGAGGGAATTTTCAGAATCTGATTTTTCCTACATGTTGGTCAGAGAACCTGACCATATTCGATTTTGTGGCTGAGTTTAAAAGTTTAAGAGTGTAAGAGCTTTCAAGTTAAGCACTTACTTAGCAGCGTTTACGAAGAGTGAAAAAGATAAGAAAAAGTTACTAGTAAGCTTCAATGGCCCAACACTATTTTTTTTCTCACATCTGCCTTAAAAACAGTCGTTATTCATGTTAATTCAACATATGAACTATTGGATTGCCAGGAGAATTTTTTAATGACACAAATTAAAAAGGAAAAGTCTGAAGCTGAGGGAAAGATTATTCTTTCTTCGAATAACGTCGACGATTACATTAGCTCCTCGTGAATAGAATATTACCGAACTATTTCTAAAATTATAATTCAATAATAAAGAAATAATTAAATGATCAAGAGACAATACATATGTCACGTTGAAATTATTCAATTCTCAAAAACCTGAAAAAAAAAACAAAATGCAGTGTGTGTTATTGTAGGCACAGGGAAGCGAAACTTTACCAAAAATTTGACTGTACATAAACGTTCAATTGCTTCAAGCATAAACAATAGATAAGTAAGTGAGTAACAACAAAGTTCTACCTGTTCACAAAATAATCGATGAAATTAGACTAGAAGTGTGAATAAAAGTTTCTCGTTTGATCCTGGCTGATTACTTTTTATCGTCGGTCAGAAAATCAGTTACGAATTATAATTCGTATAGTATATGTATATGATATTTACCTTGCGGTGAATGCACGAGGTGAGTCGATGTGTACGGCTGCCTGGAAAAGAACTGCCCAAACAAGCCAGTATGTCCTTGACAAAGAAAATCGGTGATTTTCGGATAGATCCATCTGTAATTTTCATTTCTCATTTATTTGTCTTAAAAGATAAAAAAAAGTCAACGTAGAATTTTTTACATACTCAGCTAAATTTGAGGGACCTATGGAAGTTTGAACTTGGAACTTGTTCACTTAAAGTAGACAATCTTGTCTACTCAAATTAACCACGGTCACTTACATGGATTAGATGAGTAAAAATCTTTTATATTACCCGAGTAGAAATGTGAGTAAAGATCAGATCAGGAAAACAAGATTTTAAATATAGGCCAAAACAAGATTCTGGATCCTGATAAAAATGTTTTTTCTTGAAGTTCAGATCCAGGTTGAACAAGGGAACCTGTTGTTATCTTAAAGTTAGAGTACATAATTCGGAACAGATTGAGATTCTAGATCTGATTCTGGTCGGGATACATGATCGGCACTAATCAAGAAATCTAATTGAAATTTATAAAAACAATTTTTTCGATTTATTTTCATTTTATCATATTTGTATAATAATAAGATCAGGAAGGCAAATAGTAATGAGTAGAACTCAAATCTAATATGACCTCATTGAAAATATTTTGCTACGATCGGGATTTAAACTCTTGAACGTAGAATTAGAATTTTTCACGATGGCATTTAACAAACTTGGTCATTTTCAAGAGCGATAATCAGAAATATTCAATAGTTCTGATATCTTGTTAAGAAGTATATACGATTATATCCGTGAAGGAACGAAAAACATGAATAAATAATGAATATATAATTTTTTTTTTGCGTCTCTAGTGCGAAAAGCATCAAGATTGCTTTATCACATTTTCAATGCAGGCAACCTGATCCAATCCATATCGAGACTTGAACAAAATCAAAATATCAGTTTGATTCAATTTTTATTGTTAATATTGATCAAGTCTTTTCCAAATCAAGCTATTTGAGTTGTAATATGGTTAATCCTACACCATTCTAAACAGGCAAATAGTAATCATAAAATTTACAAATCTAATATTTTGAACTTAATCAAGGATTGGAGTAGGTTATCCCTTTTTATGCTACGATAAGGTAAACTAAATCTAGATTGAATTACTTTGTGATAGAGATACCTGAATAAGGAAAGCGTTACGATATCCGATCCGATCCAGATAAGTGTTCAGACTAGCTTGAACAAATTTTTACTCAGGTATATTCCGTGAGCCTTAGATATATGAAATACGATTTGAATTAGTAAAAAGACAGGAAAACCAGACCAAATTCGGAAATGGACCTCAAAGAAGAAATAAACTCCGATTCAAGTAAGGCAATCCTGACCTGATTCTAATCACTAAAGTCAGAAAAATCCGTTCCGATTTCCATTAAGAATATCAGATCCGATGACGGTTTGGAAAGGGCCTTAGAGATCTAGTTTCGGCTTGAAGATTACAATTGAAATAATATTTTTTCGTCGGTAAAAATTCCAATCAATAATTCGAAGAGTCATCACTGTTTTTCACAAAAAAAAAAAAGTTTTTATTATTTTTCTTACCTTCATATTGAAGCCAGATGGAGATAGCCACTCAAATAAAAAAATCATAAACGTAGCTGCATGAATTGCAACAATACCAACAAGCATCCATGAGGCAGTATCAAAAGGTTCTGAAACATTTTTACATTTTTTAATTATAAAGATGAAATTCTTGCTTCATGTATATAGTCACCAAGAAAAGCTGTTGGTGAAATAATTCCAGTCCTTTTTGCAACAACAATCGCGATTCCAGTCTCCATATAAGGTTCTGTAAAATCGACTACGGCTTCCCTCTCCGAATTGATCATTAAGGAGGTTAATACCATATCCGTTTTGCGGTTTACAAGGTCAGCGATCAATCCATTCCATTTTCCATTCTAACGAGAAAAATCGAAAATTAATTGAAACATCCAAAACAAGAATAAATATCAAAAGTACTTTCATATTCTTAGCAAGCTGGACATACATCTACGGTACCCCATTTTCCATCTTCAACTCTAACCAATTCGTAGGTGAATCCTATTTCCTCGGAAAATTTTTGCAATAAATCAATGCAAAATCCACTACAGCATTGATAGAAACTTCCATTTCTTTGAGCAGATTGTACATCTATTCTGAAATAATTCAAACTTTCCTAAAATTTGTAGTTCATAATAATTTATTTCAATAATAAAAGAATAATCTATATTGCACCAGCGACGGTTAGGGGAAAGGTAGATCGAGGGGACAGGGGACTGCAACTTAGTCGGTGAAACAGAGATGGTAAAAATTTAAATTTATCATTTTAATGTCAGAACTTCCAATTCTCATGTTTCGGTAATGAAGAGATGATAAAAAAATTTGAATATAGGTATGGTGGTGGGATTTCCCAATTGCCATGGGTCGGTAATACAAACTTGACCGGGAAAATTTTATTTTGTCATTTTAATGTGAGATTTCTCATGTCCCATGTCGCATGTCTCATGTCTTAAGTTTTATGTCTCATGTCATATGTCCCATGTTTCATGTCTCATGTCTTTATACATAAGAAGTTCCACCAATTCGAGTACCACTTTTGGGCTTGCATGTTTGCGAATAAGTTATAATATTTTTTAACTGATAGTCAAGAAACACACTCTCTAATTTTTTCTTCTATTATTTTAGGCGCCATGTCGGGTATAATTTTACATATATATGGTTTTTTTTTTCATAAATTAATTGCGGCGTTATGCGTTAACTTAACAAATTTTTGTATTCTGTGTTTTTTATAGAAAAAAAACTCGACTTTTTGAAAAAAAATTTTTCAGAAAAAAAAGTTCCATATAAACCAATAAAAAATCGATTTTTCTCATATAAATGCAATTTTTGGCGAGTGCGCCATTTTTGAAATTATTTTTTTTTTGAAAAGCTGAGAAAATTTCACATAGAAGACATAAAAATCAACTTGGGATCTCTGTAAGATTTTATAGGATCAATGAATGAAAAACAAAAAAAATAAAAAAATAAAATTTTTCTACTTTATTTAAAAAAAATTATTTTTTTATTGATGACAGAACTACATAAATTTTGTTGTTTACTTTCAAACTTCCAATGGCTTGTATAGTTAAACTATAGAAAAAGTTTCTGAATTAGATACAAACTTTGTTGTAATAAGGCCTGAATTGTTCGGAATCGGAGCGATAAAATGTATCGATTGGGTCCCTTTAACAATTTTTGATCAAGAAGATCGAGCATCTAATTTGACCTTTAATTCTAAATGTCGTTCATTTTCGATAAAAACAAAGTTAATTGTTGATAGATTTTTCGATATCCATTGATACATCTGAAGTGGAGTCAGTATCTGAGAATTTGTTTCCATCTGTAAGCAAGCTTTTCTTATCAATCGTTTAATCAAACCCGCCAAGCCATCACATGGTCCTTTGCCATAAGCAGTGGCAAAAAAATTCCACTCTGCTTCAATATGGAAGTCATTCATATGATGTAATAAATTGGTGAATGCATTCCGATTTTTGAACTGTTCTGGAGCTCCATCTGAAAAGTAATGAATCTTCTGCACTTGAACAAATTTTGTTTCATAAAAGAAATTAATTTTTCCTGAAACATGTAAACTGATACGTAATCATGTTTCAGACAGTCACATATGCCTACAAAGCTACAATGTTTGCTTTTACCATTTTTACAACAATAAACCACCATTGGCAATAATGTCGCTTGATCATTATTATAATAAAAGGTTGCACAGATTCTTGCACTATAAAGGCTCAATTTTCGGCAAAATTTAATGTCACAATGTACTGTCCTTTGTTCAAATTTTTCTTTAAATCAGCATAATATGTGCTTTGTGCTTTTGTTGTACAGTCATGTATTAATAAAAGTTTTAATTGGTAAATCAAATTATCGATAATTTCATCGATTTCTAAAATATCTGTAATCATTGTACAACGATCTGTTGATAACCATTTTTTAAATGTGAGTTGCCTTAGATTAGCATTAGAGCATAGATCTTCAACATTGTTCTTAATCAAAGTTGAAAACTTAATACCTATTTAAAAAAAAAGAATTAAAAATTTCATATCTTCGGTATTATATTTTTGATATGAAAGACTACGATTATGATTAAAATTCTAAAAAAATTATCCAATAATTATGGAAAGAATATTATTTTTCGGCATGGGATTAAAAGCGTAAAATCTAAAAATAATTCATGAGACTACTAAAAATAAAAAAAAATTAAAACTATCATAGTATTTTACCTTCTAACATTAGTTTAATATTTCGATGAGTTATACACACACAAACAGTATGTGTACCACTACTCCCAGCTATCACACAGTGTTGAGGTCTCAAAGCAGCGAATTTTGAAAAATGAATCTTTTCTGCTGGATACCCAATTTTGAAACTTGCATATAACTCACGAAAGTTACTGAGGATTGATCTTTTTTGTTTCAGCTCTCGAGTATCATCGCTTTTTTAAACAAATTTCACGTCCCTCATCCCAGCCATTTGCCTTGAATTTAAATCATTTCCGTAAAAATTTGTCACTAATAGTTCGATTTCTTGACTTGATGGTTGATTTCCAGGCTTTCCAAGAAAACTTTCCTCGATATTTTTCGGGCATAAACAGTAGACTTTGAACAATTCATTTCGGATACTATTTTATTCAAACTACAACTTTCTGGCAAAATTTTTAGCAGCTTCAACTGAAAAGACCTATTAAAATTGTCAACACAATGAAATTTAATAAATAAAACTGTAAAAAGCCGTGAATGACTAAGTCTAAATGAATAATTACCTGTTAGTTTCAACTTTATAAATTTGTAATCTTCAGACAATGCATCTGAAGTAGTTTTCGGTGAAACGCCAAACTGAGCATAAATTTTGGCATCAACAGCTGCATGAGTTTCATCACATTTTTTGTTGAAGTACTCAGGTCTATCCAATCTGTAAAATTTGAGTGAAAACATGATCATATACATATTCAAATTGAATGCCTTCTTTTAGAATTTAAGAACACTATTATACCGTCGTTTTTTTACAGGACTTATATTTAATAAATATTCTAACAAATGGTCATCAAAATCTCTCAATGAATCACTGAAGTTACTTGGTTGCGTACTTATAGTACTGGAAGATGCTGGTGTCAGAGTTAAATTTGCGGTAGCTTGACTCAAAATCTCATCTGTAGTTGATTCTGTTGGTTCTTCATATAATGCATCACGTTTTCTACATGATGTACATAATTTGCTAGTTTCATCAGCGTCGGGAAACTTAAACTAGTTTTTTACAGGAAACGGACGTAAATCATTCAGTTTAGCAGCTGAAAATATAAGTGTAAAGGTTATGTTGTACATTTTGACTTTTACTGAATTAAATATAATACTTACTGCATGGTGGATTGTTATAAAACGGGTTGTAACACGTTTTCTTTGGATTTTTACGTTTGTCCATACCAAAGAATGATAATTGAACTGGAATATAATCAAATGCACACAACGTTTCTTAAAAAACTATCGACAGTTCTATCAAAAAAAAAATAATTCCAAAATTTTCAAAAATGGCGCATACGCCAAAAATTGCATTTTTATGGGAAAAATCGATTTTTTATTGGTCTATATGGATCCTTTTTTCCTGAAGCTTTTTTTCTATAAAAAACATGAAATACAAAAATTCGTTAAGTCAACGGATAACGCCGCAATTAATTTATGAAAAAAAAAAAACAATATATATGTAAAATTATATCCAACATGGCGCCTAAAATAATAGAAAAAAAAATCTGAAAAAATTTAAGACTGTGTTTCTTGACGTAGACTATCAGTTGAAAAATATTATCTCATTCGCAAACATGCAAGCCCAAAAGTGGTACTCAAATTGGTGGAACTTCTCACGTATATATATTTTTTGAGTTGAACGTTGTAACTAGGAAAAAATTAAAAAATAATAAAAATAAATGGACACATTATTCGGTTGACACATGAAACTTTCATCGCAGTCGGTAATGAAGATTTCTACTTGACCAGCTAATAATAAAGTAGATTTGACCAAGTTTTGGGATTCAACCAGATATGCGATAAAATTTTTTTAGAACTTTCTGGAAATTTTTAGAAAATTTTCCGAAAATATTCTCTATTTTTGATCAACTCCCGAAAATTTTTCCGGTCAGCAATAAATTTACTCGAAATAACATTTTTTTATTATTATTCATTCATTTTTCAATACTAACATTAGACTGTAAACTTACGCTATCACTAATTTTTTTCACTCAAACAGCGATTCCACATAAAGTTACAAAAAAATGGTTCTCGTTGAATATATTTAAAGATAAAAACAAATGGAGAGTCATCAAAAAAAGTAAAGTCGACTATATTTTTTATGTTTCTAAAATAATATAAATCACGTCCACGTGAAGACAATATTTTGAACGGGGAGTAAGCATTGAAACATGATCCTTGACGTACAGCAAGCATGCGCAGTCATTGTAGATCCATTGTCTCAATCATGCATCGCTTTTTATTTTTGCTTACTTTGCACATTTTTATTTCTCTCTTTAAAAAAAATGCATTCTTTCTGTACTACCTCATTTGATCCATCGATAAATTTTCTCAATAGTATTTGCAGATGTATAACCCGCACTTAAAGGCGTGTGGCCACTAGCATAGTTTTTCGAACAAGTTCTATGCCATAGTCCATTTATTACCAGAAACATCTAGATTATTCCCAGTTATCACTGAAAAAGTCAGTTGTTTCTGGTAATAAATGGACTATGGCATAGAACTTGTTCGAAAAACTATGCTAGTGGCCACACGCCTTAAGATGTTAACGAGCTTTTTACACCTTTCGGTAGAAAACATTTTTAACTTTATTATTCAAGCAGTTGTCGCAAGATCAACTGACCAACGACAAATAAAAGATGTATAATTTACCACGCAATCAACATAAAATATTTTAATGAAATAAAAAGAATGCATTTTTCTTGAAGAGAGAAATAAAAACATTAATCGTTATTAAAAGTATGATAAATAAACAGGTAATTAAAAATTGAGGTTTTTTGGGGACATAAATCGTAAATTTATGTTTTGTTTTTATTTCACTCATTTTGTTTAAACTAATAATAAATTATATTTGTATATCCTCTACTTTAAATTACCCGTGAATACCATAATAAATAATAATCGAATACTAATTTTCTTGAATATAAAAATTAAAAAACGTGTATATATATATGTAATGTATAGATAATACTCGATTAATAAAGATTAAGAAAGCATTGAAAACTTCATATATTTTTTACCTAGAAAATAAAAATTAATGTGTACGGTTTTTTTTTTTTTTTTTTAAATTGTGTTTTCCATTGTTTGTCAGTTGTCATTGATTATTGATTTTAATTTAATTTAATTTGATTCTATATATTGATTATTAATTGAATGAATTTTTTGTTTTTTACGATTTGACTTGTACTGTTTTATTTTTTATTAAATCAAGTTTAACAATTTATTTTATTATTTTTATTTGTTTTATTATTATTTTTTTTACATATTTTGACCATTCAATTCTTATTTTATTTGAGTCATATTAAATTTATTATTTTCAAATTTCTTTTTAGAGATTTTTTTCAGTTATGCGCATGCCTTTTTTTTGTTCTTTTTCTCAAACTATCCTATACTGTGTTGCATGCAACGTTTAGGAAGTGTTTGGTATAAATAAAAAAATAGCTGGTCGATGGCTATTAACGCCACCTTGCGACTTTGCAAAACTCTCAGCGTATGGACGTTATGAAAACCTGACGCGTTCACGTAAACTGAAAATAAATTGGTTTGATTGTGAGTCTGAGGAAACACAAGTCATTAAAGTTTTAAGGACCATCGCATCAAAAAGCAGACTTATTTTGAGTTTTGGCAATGAATCCTGTGATTATCTCGAGAAAGTACTATGCACGCCAATCAGAGATGTTGATAAAGAGAGATTTTGGCCTGAATTTATCGTACAACTACCGTCAACAACCTGTATTCACCATAGTCTACAGAAAGAAACAGGATGCGCCCTTCAAATTGTGCGGTAAATAAAAAAGTAGATGAAGAATAGATATGGATTTATTAAACAGAAAAATTATGCTGAGGCTGTTGCTGAACCAAAACATTTACGTGTACCTCGTGAGCCTGAAATAGATTATCCGGAAAGTATACGCGGTGACGATGAAACTGATATTTGAAATAAAAATTGTAAAAATAAAAATTTGAGAAAATAAAAATTTAATTTATATCTAAAAAAAAAGTCTTCAAATTTATTTCCATAGGTTAAGAATAATATCATATATTTTTATTTCATATTTAAGTTTTGTTTGGAGCCAAGGAAAATTGAAGAAAAGATTTTAAAAATAACTTATATTTACTTTTATATACTTTTTAATTTTGTGTCTTTTAAAAAATAAACTAAAAAACTATTCTGAAAAAACTAAACTAAAAACTATACTAGAAAATCTAAAACGAAGTCTCAATCTTGGTTTTTTTTACGAGTTATTGCTGACCCCTTTTTTTTTGTTTTTTTCTATTTTTTTTGTTTTTTTCGGACCGCCATATTTGGAGTTATTATCAACATAGAGATTTTGTATTAGGCTCAAAAGTAGCTCCTCCAACAGGTCTAGTGCTTTTCGAAGAATTTCTGTTATATGATGCATACTTTTTGAAAAAAAAAATCGTAGAGGGGCGCGGTCCACCTGATTGGATTATGAAATACGTAACCAAACCGGAGGAAACCATCGTGAACCAAGTATAGTGTGTTACCTACGCCTATATTACATTGCGACTATACTATAGTAGAATACCTACGTCACAAGTATCGTAAGTGTGGGAGCAAATAGTCTACATGTGAGATATGTATTTTGTATAGGGAACCATACCGCGATCCATCCGTGACCAGGTCTTACACACACGTTGCCATTGCAATAATAATATATCTCAATATTATTATTATTGTTATTATTTACAGCGATCCATTCGTGAACTCACACATACACATTATGTAGCGAGAATATAATAATTATTATTATTATTATAAGAGAACCATATAGCGTGATCATTAGTATTAGTACGTTATTGGAAATTCGGGCAGAGTTTCACTAGGACTTAACGTCTGATACCTATAGAGCCTTTACGAGAGATCCAAACGATGTCGAGAGAACCAGTAGTGAACCAAGAGAGCCAGTCAAGAGAAGGTAGTGATCAGTTCGAGAGCCAGACGAGTTGTGTCGTCTGACGACGACGTTCAGTGCTTAGCTGCTGTGAGCTCTCACCCCACTCAGTAGCACTCTCCTACCTATCGCCCCCGGACATGCGCATGGATCGATAGGTTTACGATCGGGCTTCGTACGCAGCCTTCGGTGAGTTCATCTCTTCGATGGAGGAGTGGGGCATTCGCTACAATAAGGTTTGGTGTATCAAGACATCTTATGAACATCGAACAGGCGCCCCATTGTTGTCATTTATATCAGTCTTGACCGAACACAGAGCCTTGCACTTGTGATCCTTTATTTACTAATAACCAGCTCCCATTGGTTATTAACACGCAAACGTTAACAAATAAATAATCCGTATTCATTCTGATGATTATTTATTTCGTGGGTTCTCGAAATAAATAACTATCAGAATGAGTTCTGATTGTTATTTATTGCTATCGCTTGCGTTGTTAATAACTAATGGGAGTCAGTTATAAGCGATTCCGATCACGGGGTCAGAAGCTATGTACAGGGTCAAGACTATTCTATCGACATCAATGGGGCGCCTGTTCGATGTTTATAAGATGTCTTGATACACCAAACCTTATCGTGGTGATTTCCCCACTCCTCCATCGACGCGATGAACACACCGAAGGCTGTGTACGAAGCCGAATCGTACACCTATTTGTGTTCCGAATGCGTGCGGCGCATGTCCGAGGCGATAGGTAGGAGAGTGCTACTGAGTGGGGGAAAAGCTGACAGCAGCTGAGTACTCAACGTCGTCGTGAGACGACACAACTTTCTCTCTGCACTACTAACGACTGGCTCTCTGGTTCACTACTGGTTCTCGACATCGTTTGGATCGTAAAGGTTCTCTAGGTATCAGACGTTAAGTCCTGGTGAAACTCTGCATTTCAATGACGAACTACAGCCGTCACGTATATCTCTCTAATAATAATTATTATTATTATATTCTCGCTACATAATGTGTATGCGATGGTGAGACCGTCATCACACATAAATGTGTATTTGTGAGTTCGCGAATGGATCGCTGTAAATAATAACAATAATAATAATATTGAGATATATTATTATTGCAATGGCAACGTATGTGTAAGACCTGGTCACGGATGGATTGCTGTATGGTTCCCTATACAAAATACATATCTCACATGTAGACTATTTGCTCCCACACTTACGATACTTGTGACCAGGGTATTTTACTATAGTATAGTCGCAATGTAATATAGGCGTATGTAACACACTATACTTGGTTCACGATGGTTTCCTCCGGTTTGGTTACGTATTTCATAATCCAATCAGGTGGACCGCGCCCTTCTGCCATTTCTAAGACTGAGTTAGGCTCTCGAATTAGTTCTCGTGACTCCCACGGTTGTTGGCTTCCGAGATAACTAACATGGCTCCCCCCTGTGATTTTGAGGAGGATGGTGAGAAATCCTCGTTGTTAACCTTGGCCGATAGTTCTCGCCGCGCAGGTCAGAAAATCGGTTACAATATATATATATATATATATATGTTTTGTTTAGTTTTTCCTTATCAAGTGATTGTTATCAATTAGAGAAATGAGATAGTTTAGGTTCTATATTTATTCAATTTTAACAAGGAGACGGTTGTCCACGGAGCCTAATTGAGAGATTTGCACTTTAGACATTCGCAACTGCGGGCAACAGCTTTAAATATTTTTTGTAGTCAGAATAGTATAACCTCTATTTAAGCTTTGCTAAACTGGAGATCTAGAGTATAACCAGGTTTTAAAAATTGCCAAATAGATAAGAACTAACGAGATCATTATCATGTCTGAAAGTTTAGTGACTCCATGTAAAGACTTCAACTCTCAACAGAGCTACCTGGTAGGGTTAGATTGCAACAAGGTAGTTATAACTTACACCAAAAGTACCACCATTCAAGATTGATAGGTTTGGTGATGCTCCGAATGCAGCTATTGTGTATCTTGTGGTTATGTGTAGATGTGGTTATTGAACCATTTGGTGTTGCTTAGAGAAATATAAGATTGCACCAAAATCGAAGAACAGTTTGTTTCGGGTTGATTTTTCCAATTTTGAAAGAATAATAGCAACATCATGGTTAAAGAGTGTACATTAAAGTTTCTTATACAGCATTGTCGGATCCAGAATTTAAACTAAATAGTGAACCCTTGAAGTTAAATTTATTCGGCATTATTTGAAAATTCGAGATATTAAAAATAATTATGAGACAGCTGCTAAAGCAGCTGTGCCTTCCCTGCGGGAGGAATATTAATTTCTTTTCAATAGAATGGTAGATATTATTATTTATGATTTTTTGATTATATTTATTCCCAATTTTTTATGATGAACATGGAAAAATATATTTCAAACGTTCATTTCACTGCTTCCTTCTAATGGATCATTTTCATTGCCACAATCACTTACTTTTAATTTTCGAAATTTTTTGTTTTTATCAACTTTATTGTACCATGATTGGGGTAAACCTGTGGGGTTTAAATTTGAATTGTTAATATGTTTTGAGTTCATCGTTGTTATGTTATTTACTCTTTTGCTCTTGTTGAATCTGGATTTATTTCCTTCTATGTCTTCATTATATCAATCAATTGACGAAAAATTAAAGTATGATTCTTGAGTAACCTATAGAATTTTGACACCTTTCATTGAACTTACCTGATAAATGATTACTCTTACTAATTCCGAGCGTCTACAAAAAAACAGTTTTGAATGGCAGCATTTTTGATTGTCATTATTTACCATGAACGAAAAATCAACGTACGATTTTAGATAACCTATAGAATTTTTTTTCATCATTACTGAATATTTTTTTCATTAAATTTATCATTACTATTTACCATGAATTTTCTTGTTGTGCCTACTATTTACTAATTATTTTCAATATTCAAATTTTCATATCATTATTTATATTATATTCAATTCATCAATAATTTAGTCGGTCAGGATGGAAAACGAAAAATATCTTCATGACACACTAATGTTTACATTTAATCATGTGACAAGTTCACGTTGCAAAATCATAATAATAATGATAATAATAATAATATTGATATTTATCATGTTTTTCTTTATGTTTTGTAATTTTTCCTTGCTAGTGCCCCATATTTATCGTGTTTTTTTTTTTTAATGGATTTTTCTTTTATATTTTCCCATATTTATCGTGTTTTTCTTTATATTAAATGATTTTTTTTGTGATATTCTTTATATTTATCGTATTTTTCTTTCGACTAAGTGATTTTTCCTCCATATTTTTCCATATTTATCGTATTTTCTTTTATATTTCAAGATTTACCTTTTATATATCCCTATATTTATCGTGTTTTTTTAATGGATATTTTCTTCATATTGCCCCATATTTAGCGTGTTTTTCTTTATATTCAGTGATTTTACCTTGATATTTCCGCCATATTTACTGATATTTTGCTGATACTTTTCCATCTTCATCGTGTATAGATACAATAAAGGACTTAAAAAATTTTTGTGGGGGGGTTTACGCTCGAGACGGGAAGTTTAACTTTTTTCAATACTGCTCCACTGAGATTCTGGTAACTTTTTCCCCACGGTTGAACATGGACTAGTAACCAATACTTGAAAACGTCAAAGGACTGGAACCATTTATATCAATTATGTTATCAATTTCAGTGTCAGGAGAGTATCAATTAATTATTATCATAAATATAATATATTTCCGAGAAGAACACTGTAATGTAGTGCGGTAGGCGCACCAACTTTTTTTTTATTTTTATTTTATAATATATATTGAGGGTTTATTTCGATACCCCTAGCTCCATCTTACTGAGTATAGGTATACTACATTTAGGGGAGCTAGAGGTTTTGCACCCTCAACGAATTGCTCGAGCCGGCACTATTGCCAAGCGGCCAGACCGCCAATTTTAATAATAAGAATTAAATATAAATTAATATAATGAGTGATATCGACAGAATCCTAAAAATATAAGGATTCTCTCGATACCACTCAGGCCATAATTAATGAACTAAAAATAATTCTAACAAACGTTGGAAAATCGTAAGATTTTCCTGACCAATAAGAAATTAGTTATAGAAGAAAAAACATGCACTATACTAAGAGAAAAACCGAACATCCGCGAAGGATCCACCCCTACTCTGAGGGTTTACGGTCATCGAACGAGATCCTGGATCTTCACTCTTGGGTTGTTAGTCGACCAGGACACCGCTCTTCTAGCACTATTAAATTTGGCACTTTGCCTCGACGAATTTTAATTGTTTAAAACTTAGAATAATTTTTACAAACCAGCAGCACAAATTGTAAGTTAAATTTTCTTTCAATATTTTATTGAATTATTTTATTAAATCGTTCTCAAATATATTTATATAACATTTGGTTATATAAATTAATAATCTAAATTCATTTGAATCGTCTTAACTTAAAATTGTAATTATCTCCGACCGCATGGTCTGAGGATCTCTTGCTCGCGCAGTGTAAATTCAAGTATACGTTTTCGTATTGATTTAACTATTCAAATAAATATTGAATGATTTAATTTGCATTAAACGACTAAATTATTTAGTCAAAATAATTAATTATTTAAATATAAAAGTTACGACCACATGGTTGAAAAGTTGTTGTTACCATGTTTTACGCCGCAAAGAGCTATCCTAGTATAGCACAGAAGTGTAATCTCAAGTATACTTTTTCGTATTGATTTAACTATTTAAATAAATATTGATTAATTCAAATTATAAATTGTTGCATTAAACGACTAAATTATTTAGTCAAAATAATTAATTATTTAAATATAAAAGTTACGACCGCATGGTCCAAAAGTTGTTGCTGCCACGTATTACGCCACAAAAAGCGTTTCTACGATAGCACGCTAGTGTAACTTCAGTGTTCCATCAAGAGTTAATTAAATATATGTACCTGGCGTGACCTGCATATGTTTCACATATCTACAAGCGCCTTCAGTCCTACCTACATATATAAATATATATATATAAATCAAGACAATTACCTTATTTGTAATGAAATAATTACTGGAACCTGTCACATAGAAGTCAAGGACCAGATTACGTTCAAGGTACAAGCCATCGTCAAATTTGTAAATTTAAACCAACTTCAACCAATGTAAGTACATTTAAGAAAAATTAATTTAGTGATTGTTACGCGAGTGTAGTAATATTTTTTTTTGGTGTTATAATTTAAATTATGTGCAAACCACGCGTCATCGTTGCGTCAATTGAGAGTCAGTGCTTTTTGTCTAATAACCGACTGGATTGCTTCTCAATCCCGTTGTATAATTATCGGGGTTCGTATATAATTATTTTCTCCGGTCGTTTAAATTTGAAAAATTATTAATGTCTGACTCCGCAACGACCGCATGGTTTTAAGCTCTCTCTTTTCGACGCGACGTACACGTAATCTTAATTGGATTTTTCTAATTAATATTTGTCTGTATCGCATTTTTATGTAAAGGTTAATTTTTTTTTCTGTTCTAAAATAAATTGTGCTCCGTTCTAAATTGAATTTACAAATGTCGTCTGAAGTTATTTTTTTTTCTGAATTCTCTGTGCTATATTTTCGCGTTTTTTTCAGGTTCCTTTTTACTCCTCCCTACATTACGCAATTTATTATTTCCCTACCCTTCTATTGTTTCTTTATTGAGCAGGATAAACAGGGCTAATAAAAATACATATCCAACTGGATTATTTTATAGGGCAATATTGATTGTCTAATAAGTAATCTGGTTACGATATTTCAACACTATTAATTTATTAAGCAGTCTATATTTTTTTTTATCGCTATTGAATAACCTGCTGATGTCTACTGTTTATGATCATACTCAGCACTATCGATCAAATTTTGTTACGCCTTTTACATAATCAGGAATTCAATCTTCAAAATAATCAATTTTTCTGATTTTCATTGGTTTGATCGTATAAAATATCTTTACAAGATATCCCGAAATTTCATTTTCTAACAAAGTTGTCACTATTAAGTAAAAATCTTATTTACTCTGTAATGGAATGACACTCATCAGTCATTCAATAGTTTTGAGATTAGAAAAAAACCTCCGCCACTTACAGCTGAGTGGTGGAGGCGTTAGCCCGGGATGCGGAAATCGAAGATCTGATTTCTATCAAAGTCAGGGCTTTTTTCTAAAGCTTATGTTACAAAACAATATAGCAATTTTATTGAAATTTTATGAAATTATAATTTTATTAGAAAGTATACACACTTACTCTGCCATATCAGATTCTTTGGCAATCCTACAATGAACCCCGCGATCCATCAAGCACTTGCCACTGATAGGATCTGGTGGTGTTAAATTAATATATGGTGGTTCTTCTAAAAATGTTATTTTCAAATAAAATTTTTCTGGCACACCTTGTGGTGGTGTATGGGAATTACCAGGCCAAACAATATCCTTTATGTCTAGACCTTCTTTTCGCCATGACTTCCAAACTCCGATCTACAAAAGTTAAAATTACGTTATGAAATATCTGGAATGAATATTACAGTTCGCCGAATAAACCTAGCTTATAAACTTCACCACCAGTTTTTTAGGTCATTTTCAGGTTTTTTTGTCTGTCAAACGAAGGGGACATTTTATACATGCGCTGTATCTATGGACTTGCGCTGCTGTGGATATTGGCTCATCGCAAAAGAAAGCAAACGATATTATCGCAGACATTTAGATCGCAGCAGTCTTATTGGCGTTCGTCTATTGTGACAGTATATCAATTTAATAATTGTCAAGTAAATTTTAAACAACCATAAAAACATGAAAAATTTGGAATTTTTTTTTTTTTTAAAACATTTATGATCAACAAATGATAATTTATAAGTTTCAAAAATTTAATTCTATTTTTATGTTTAAATAATTTATTGTTTAAATTCATTAAATTTTTTCAAATTCCAATTGTTTTTCTTTGTGTAATATTTAATATCCTTAGAAAAAAAATTAAGTACAATTAAATTGTTTTTTTTTTTTTTGTCATGCTTACTATAATAAAAAAAATACAATATAACTTCATACATTTGATGTAGTAATTGTTTGTGTTGTTGTTGTTCAACTTTGTTGAATCTTTGTTGTTGTTACAGTTGACGTTGAAACAACTGATGATTTACCAACATCAACTGGACAAGGATTTTTATATTTTAATTGTTACAAAATTTTTAGTACTTTTAATTGTGTTTTTTATGTATCCAGCTGGTTTTTTTTAGGTGACGAATTTAATAAATTTGCACCAACAGATTTTGATCTATTTTTAAAATTATTATCTACACCATAAAAATGAATATTTTTAATCAAAGTAGTAAAAAATTAATATAATAAAAATAAATAAATATAGAGAACCTATTTCTGATATCACAAAGGAACTTTCCAACAAATCGTCAATATTTCCATCAGCTTCTATCAAACTAGATATAGTTCTAAGTTCTTCATCACTTATTGTTTCTTTATTATTTATTTTCATTTTTTTGTAACATGACAATCTGTAGAATGTTTTTTTGTTATATTTAAAAAATCACTACTGTCTTTGAAATGTTTTGTGACTTCGTCAACAGCTTTTTTTTGCTATTGTCATAGCCTCTTCAGATATGACAATGGCTTATCCATTTCCTTTTGTAAATGAAGATGAAGCCATGTTTATTTATTTATTATTAATATAATTATAATAATATAATATTATATAATTATTAATAATTTATATTCTTTTAATATAAACAAATATACATATATTATATGTACTTTTTTTTTATGTTGATATGTTTTTGTTTTTGTTTTTTTTTTGGTCGCCTCATTCGACATATACTGTATTATATGGTTAACTACGTAACTCATGTGAAATTGCAGTTAGTTCACTCACGCCAAACATCGGCAAGCCACTCAGTCTACTCGAGCGCCACATTTGGTGCTCGTTGAACTAAACTGCAAATTCACAACTCGTTACGTATAATACTAATATATATATATATATATATTGTAACTGATTTTTCCACCGATAAAGTAGAGGCCTCAGTTACTATGGGGTCAACGAGGATTTCTCACCATCCTCCTCTTTTACCGCCAGGAGGGAGCCAGCTGGTGTATAACGGCAACAAACGGACCGTGGGGTAGTTTCGGGAGCAATGGCCGCCGACGGCCATTTCGGTAGCGACTAGTTCAGTAAGAAATGGTAGAAGGGCGCGGCCCACCATATTAATTCCAAAACGTCACTCTGGCACCATTACTAAAATGTATATGATTTTTAGTATTGGCCGGGAGCGTAATAACCTCACCCCGCGGCGGCGGTTATTACCGTGATCATTAACTTTGGTTTAACTCACTCGCACAACCTGAGTCAATACGAGAGCGAGGATATTCGTACCTCACAGGCTTTACCAAACATCCTCCTATTGCCTACTCACTCTAGTGCACCAAGTAGTCGAACATAAAGTCCATCCGCAGCCACGCTGGTCTTACGCCGGACCACTCTATGCATTTGGCTACTCGATTATAAGTTTCCCTGACAGTAAGTAACCACACTAGAGCGAGAGAGCGAGTGATATACAACGTCCTACCTATACAGCATAGCGACATCGTAAATCACCACCGAGAGCATGCACCACGCATCGGGAGCTTGGTTGGACTTATCAGTGACATCAACTAGTTCCAACCTAGGACCCAGTCGACGTCATCGTCTAAGTCGGCTAACTCCACCAAGGAGTCATGCCAGCTTCACCAATGATATCAACTAGCTCCTCCATAGGAGCATGTCGACATCACCGGTGGGAGTGTCGAAGTAGGGGATACGAATCTGTCGTAGCCAGGGTAGGAATCCGGATTATCCACTCGTGGTGGATGTCTACCAAGTCAACACTGACATTCAGGCGAAAATGGATGTCACTACCGAGGCCACTCACAAACCGGTGGTATTAATCAGCGTCTTAGTCGATAAAACCCCTCAGACCAGACCTCTAATTATTTTCGGGAGCGCGAGATCTGCCAAATCTCGTTACAATATATATATATATGGTGCATTCTAGGTTTTATTCTTCAAAAATAGAATAATTTGATAATGGTTTCTTGTTGAGAAACCAAAACTAAAAATAAATGATATCTGGGTAAATTTTGGTTCTTTCCATATTTCGAGGGTAAAAGCTTGAAAAATTGAATATTAAGCATCACAGTTTTTCTATCTTTCTATCCTTAAATATAGGGAAAAACAAAATTCATGAAGATATCATTCATTTTTATTTTTGATTTTTCTACATGAAACCATTATTAAATTATTCTATTTTTTAAAATTCGTAAACATATTTTTTTTCAATCAGTTATAAAAAAATTAGTAGATATTCTCGGCCCGTTCCCAGAATTTTATGAGTGACTTGTTTTGACCTCGGGATAATATGGAAAAAATTTCAGAATTTTGAACCTGGTCTAATTTGGGAAATACTCGATAGTAGGAAAAAAAAATTCTTTTATGGTGTAAGAATGGTGGAAAAAAATTGAAAAAAATAAGCTTGTTTTTTGGTCCAAAATACACGTAGAAAAAAATTTCCAAGTGAATCGGTAGGGGTCAGGCCGATGACTCGGTGATTTGACCTGGAAAGCCATATGTATATATGGCTAGAGCCATGTGAATTTTAAGTCTAAAAATTGAATTCACTTGGGATATTTTTTTTATTGTTCTAGAGCAAAAAATATTGAATACGTATTTTTATTTTTTTTTTTTTCCAAAAAATTTCGACCCGTGACTTTTTTTTAGTTTTGATTTTTAAGAATTTTTTAAGGAATGTACCAGCTTTTGCATGCTTTTTACTCAAAAACTATTGACTAAAGCAAAAAAATTATAGAGATAAAAAAGTTTAAGTTTAAGGTCTTGTGTGCCGCTTGACTATGTATAGATATACACTTCCATGAGAGACAGCGCGCCTGCGTGTCGCTTACATATACATAGGTATACATTTTCATGAGAGACAGCGCGCAGACCGTGTTTTTCACTCTTTATTTATTCGTATCTCAAAAAGTTATGAAAATGCTAAACCTATAATTTGCTCGAAAATTTCTTATATTTTAAGGATTTTTTATTGATAAAAAAAAAAAAAAAATGGGTCCAAATTAGCGAAGAATCGATTTCAATTGTTCATTTAACAATTAACGGTAGAAAATTTGTTTAAACAATTTTTCAATGTTTTTTTCCGTAAATTATAAGTAAAACTCATACTTTTTTATTTCTATAATTTTTTTGATTCAGTCAATAGTTTTTCAGTAAAAAGCATACAAAAGCTGGTCCATTTCTTAAAAAATCCTCAAAAATCAAAACTAAAAAAAATCACATTTGGAAAAAAAAATACGTATTCAATATTTTTTGCTCTCGAACAATAAAAAAAATATTTCAAGTGAATTCAATTTTTGGACTTAAAATCACGTGGAACTAGACAGATATATATTATGTATATATAATTTTATATTGCTTATAATATTGAGTTTTTTTTCCATTTCTCACTTTATGTATTTTCAATTGAAACTGATTACATATGTATATTCGTGTGTTCATATTGCGACGAGTCTCGCTCGTCTACCTTAAATTGAAATTATATTTATTCTTCTCCCTCGTTTTTCTTTATTTATTATTATTATTATCGTACGGTTGACCAGTGTCGCTTTTCTTATTTTTTTATTTGCGTGAGCAACGAGGGGAAAAACCGGTTTGTACACTTAATAATATCCCCTCTAGTACTACTATTCCCACCGTGTGCCCTACTACGCTTTCGGCTGGTCATTTTGAGTCATTCAATAGAGATTGGTCCATATCAGTCATAGTGGGAATAAAATTGGAGGGGGCAGAATCACGACTATTCAAGCTGTGGCACAGCTCACACTACACACTCCCTTGTCTACAGCTGCAAAGGGTCCAGGTTCTCTGGCGAGTCATCCCAGAACCTCGGACAACCCCACCCTTGCCCCCCTCGAAATTGGAGTCATCCTCTCTTAAAATACCCCCCCCCCCCAATTGGAAGTGGAGCCATCCCTTCCACCAAGGTAGTAGGAGTCATCCATCCTAAGTTTTCCCCTTTCCTTAGCCATTATAAGTATTGTGTGGTTCTATTGTCTCCCCTTTTTTTAGGAAGCGTATTCGGTCAATTATTTATTATTATGTTGTATGTGGATATTTGATAATTCTCAATGATAGATTTCCGTATTTAATTATGAAATAAACTTGGTTAATTTTGAGTGCATTAATTATCGTTTTGTTTATTTATTTTCCCATTGTTTTATCATTTCAGTGACGTAATTTTAATATCCTTCACCCGTCCCTCTCCCTACGAACCAGCATACTGAGCGACCCCAGGCAAACCCCTCAACTTAATTTTAAGATTTATCATTACCGGTCAGGATCGAACTTATTTGGATATTTGGATAATTTGGATTATTGTGCGATATTGGGTTATTTGGTTTATTTGGTTAGTTTTGAGGTCGTTTTGTTGTATATATTCATATATATACGTACATATATAAATAATAATAACAATAAAAAAAAATTATTAATAAAATATATATATATATATAATAAAAAAAATAAAAAAAATAATAATAATAAATAAAATAATTAATAGGGGTAGTTTTTTTAAGGGTCGTTTTTTGTTTGACGCTAACTCTTTAACGTCTGTTCCAATTAAGTAGCTTCTACTTCCAAAAGTTACATGCCTTTTTCCAAGGAAAATACTTCTGAAGGATGCTTTATCAAGGTTGCTTAACGGCTGTTTATTTGCAACAACGAATCGTTTGATTCAAACAACAGATGACTAAAAAAAAAACAGAAAGTAAGGAATTAATTGAGTTGGATTATGTTACGAACAAGAAGAATTTCGAAGGAAACAATTTTCGGTGTGATATAAATGAGTTTGATTTTTTATTAAACAAATGAAACGTTGAAAATGAGGAAGAAAAAATTTAGTGAAATTATTTTATTAATTCAATTTTCAGTAATTATTTTTTATGAAATCAAATAAACTACTAGACTGAAAGTATATACTTTTTTTCGATTTAACATACTTAACCGATAAATACTGCCTAATGCGAGTTTGGCCTTTATGCCTTTATTCTTCTATTTTATTCAAGCTCACTTTAACAAAAATTACCTCTCCAGAACTAACAAATGTTCATTCTATTTATTTAAATAAATAATTGGGTTGCTATTGCGATCAAAAACAGCAAGAAACTTTGGCAAACATTCTGGCTTTGATCATTTATATATTGTAACGTGACATGTTACAATGTACCGAAAACGTCACTACACTACGGAGTCTTTATTCTACGACGCTAAAGCCAACCAAGAAAACGTCACTAAAACTACAGAGATTTTATTCTATGTCGCTAAAACCACCAAAAACGACAATTAAAATATGCCAGTTGCTTTATTCTACGCCGCTAAAACAACAAAACGACCTCAAAACTAACCAAATAAACCAAATAACTAAATATCGCACAATAATCCAAATTATCCAAATATCCAAATAGTGTCGATCCTGACCTGTAATGATAAATCTTAAAATTAAGTTGAGGGGTTTGCCTGGGATCGCTCAGTATGCTGGTTCGTAGAGAGAGGGACGGGTAAAGAATATTAATATTACGTCACTGAAATGATAAAACAATGAGAAAATCCAATTAGATAAAATAATTGATACGATCGATACTGGCGCTCGGAACATCATCGCATTCAATTTTTCGTTAGAATTACAATTTGCTATCCGTTCAAAAACAAAATTAATTGATCAATCATTTACAGTTGGACTTAGTTGCCTTTTAAGTAAGTTGAAATGTCTAACGATTGTACGAAAAATTAAAGAAACACAATTAATAAATTATCGCGATAAATTCTAAAAAAAAAAACAATTTAAATTTTATTAATCAAGTTTACTATCGAGCAATCGATAAAATATATAGTTGAATTTGTATCGAGTCGAGTGCGTTGGTTTTTGACGTCCGTTATCGTATTGTCAATAAAATAGTCGAATATGGTGAATATAAGGAACATCGCCCAAAAAAGGGCATTTTTAAAAACTCAGATGACGACCCTCCGGAATTTAATGGACAGCGAGTCTATCGAAGAGACAAACATTCGATTATGCATGAATCGAATTACCAAACTATACAAAGAATACGAAATACTCCACGATGAGGCAACGTTCGTGGAGCCGGATAACGATAACCAT
Source organism: Aphidius gifuensis (assembly GCF_014905175.1). Taxonomy (NCBI): domain Eukaryota; kingdom Metazoa; phylum Arthropoda; class Insecta; order Hymenoptera; family Braconidae; genus Aphidius; species Aphidius gifuensis. Next base: position 15,093,550 of record NC_057793.1, read on the forward strand.
CAAGTCGAATATGACATAATACTTGAACGATATTTTACGTTAGCAACTAAGGTAGAATTAATCTCGCAATCAATCGAAGCAACTTCTGTTCCTCCAAGAAACATTCAAAAGAAAAGCAAAATCAAATTACCTCAAACTCAGATCCCAAAGTTCAATGGAGAATTTGAGAATTGGTTGTCATTTAAAAATTCCCTTCAAGCTATAATTAGAACACATACGGAATTAGACGAAATCGATAAATTCCGTCTTCTTGATGATCCCATAATTGGTGAGGCAAAAAAGAAAATTGCAAATTACCCAATTGCCGAATGAAGTTTCGAAAAGGCTTGGGCGACCTTAGAACGGGCTTATGAAGTCAAAACAGAAATTATCTCGCGCCATATAGCATCGTTGATTAATTTGCCCGCCCAAGATAAAGCATCTACCGAAGGTTTAAACAATCTTGTTGATCAATTAAGACTTATCGTAACATGTCTCGAAGCTTTGAACGTACATGTTGGTCCGGAAATGCTCATCGGCCTTTTAGAGTGTAAATTGCAGAGATCCACTGGTCAAAAGTGGCTCAACACATTTCCCACTCTGGATTCTCTCTGTGATTTTTTGACTAACAAAGCAATCTGTTTAGCGCAATTCAAGAGAAAACAATCCGATATTACCGAATCAAGTAAAAAAGTTCAGCCTCCGTTTAAGAAGAGGCGTTTCAATAATAAACCAACAAATAAACCAAATAATACTAATACTTATTCGACATTTGCAATCAGCACGTCCAATAATTGCGTCATTTGTAACGACCGGCAAATCCTCTATACACGTGCGAAAATTTTAAGAAATTATCCCTTCCGGAAAGGCGTGAGATCGTAAAAAAAGCTAATCTGTGTGAAGTTTGTCTTCGCTATCACAGAGGTGAATGCTATCTAAAAAATTGCAGATTATGTGACAAAAAACATAACATCCATTTGCATGAAGATATCCCAGTCTCTTCAAAGAGAGAGACTAAGTCCAAAAATGCAGAGAAAAAGAAAGAGTGACTAGGCGGAGAAATTTCTAACGAGCAGGGCACATGTCTAATGACGCGATCACTAAAGCTGTTCCTCTGCTGACTAGTGCTGTAGTGAGAGCCAAGGGCAGTTCACAAAAATTCATCTAGACACCTGCTCGACCGCTTATTTTATTACTCATAGGCTATTTACCGATGAAAAAATGCTCTATCCCTATCAACGGTCTAAATTCAATGACAAAAAGATCTGGTAACGTTTGTTGGGGCGTGTGGCCCGCGTTACCGTTAAAAATTCAAAATTTTCAATACTCCGGCTAGGGCCGTGTTAAATTTTATCTGTTAAATGATTTTTGGAAGTAACAGGACAATAATAGTACATTTTTTTTTTTTTTTTTTCGTTTAAATTACGTAGAGTTAAGGCAAGCTATAACTTTTGTTAGAATCAACGGAATGACTTCAAATTAGGCTCAGAAAACGTGGTTTTCAAAACTCTGTCGCCCCTTAATAAGTTTATCCTGTTTCCAATAATCAATTTTTTTCTATTTTTGAAAAAAAAATTACGAAAATATTTCGAATATTCTATTTTTTACAATTTTATAAAAAGTATAATTTTTTTTGAAAAAAGTTTCGAGTAAAAGTTGTAGGATTTTACCACACATGCTTTTTAAGTCTTATACAAAGTATCTAGGACGATTATGTCGAAAGTTAGAGCGTTTTTCAAAAATTACTCGAAAACTAGAAAAGCAATAACTTTTGATAAAATTGTAGTAGAGACTTCGTTTTAGGCTCAAACAACGCGTCTTCTGAAACTCCATCGCCCGTCATGAGAAAGAGCATTATCTGTTCAGTCACTTTTTTTTTTTTTTCTAAAAACTAAAAAATGTTTTTTTTTTAATTTTTATGAAAAATGTGATCCATAGATCAAAATTTTTCCAGAGAGGCGATAGAATTTTCGAATACACATGTTTTGAGCCTAATATGAAGTCTCTAACACCATTTCATCACGAGTTATTGTTTGCCTAGAAAATGAAAACAAGCTATATTTCAAAATGGAGTAGTAACAGAGGTTTCTTATTAAGGTCAAAATAATTATTTTTCAAAATTCTATAACTTTTTCGAATGAATTTTTATCGTACAAATAGTATTTTTCGTGCAAAAAAAAAAAAAAATCACAATTTTTTTTTTTTCGTTTTTTGGAGAAAAAAAAAATGGCCGAATAGATAATGTTTTTTTTTATTAGGGGCGATAGAATTTCCGAATCCGCGTCTTTTGAGCCAAATCCGAAGTCTTTACGACAATTAGTTTAGAAGTTATGAACGTTTTTTTTTTTTTGGGGATAAATCCAATACTGCGGCTGAGCCTTTCGGCTCCTAGCCTCCGTAACTATGACACAAGGTACGTTAGAGTTGACGATTTATGCGAACTCTAGTGACTTTCCTCAAACTCTTACATTTTTCTACATACCAGAAATTGTAAGTATGTCACCCCCCGAACTTTTTCATGACACAAATTTAAAAATACCAAAAAATATAAGATTAGCAGATCCCAAATTTTATATGCCACAGCCAATAGATATGTTGATAGGAGCCGAGCCGACTCTATCTTTGATGTCGGTCGGTCAACATAAATTATCAACTGAAAATTATAAAATTTGTGTACAAAAAACTTTATTAGGTTGGATTGTGGCAGAGACCTCGAGGATTACAGATCAACCTGAGTCCCTATCTTGTCAGCTAACTCGGCTTGAGAAACAATTAACCGATTTTTGGAGGTTAGAAGAAATCAGTCTTGAAAAACCGAAGGCTGAACAAGATATGTTATGCGAGAACCATTTTATTAATAATATTTCACGGGATTCTAGCGGTAGATATATCATGAAACATTATATAAATTGCTATGGTACATTTTAATTTTTCAAAGCAAAAATTGTTTTTTTTTGTTAACATGATAGTAAATATTTTAATAGTCAAAAGATAGACCCTCAATGATATGGCGCCATAGCAAAATTTGCTGAAAATTTTTCTCCGTGTAGAGCTAATTATTCGATTTTGTGATCAGATCAATCACAATATACACTTGTGAAAAATAAAATTGATTTACCTTTTTGTCAAGCAAGTGTGAATATACATATATGTGAATCATTATCATATCCGATTTATGAGAGTTCACATCAAGCTGGTTGTGAAATTTTTCTAATTACGAAAATTAATGAATCACCTTTACTTAATTGTGACATTAAAATTTCTCGTCATTTTACGCCGTACTGGAAAAAATTAAGTAATGAAAGAGGATGGTTATATAGTTTACCAGGAGAACAAGAAATACATATATTGTCTGGAGACAAGGAAAAAAAACTATTGCTATTCGTGGCCTTGGTATACTACGGATCCAAGCAAGTTGCCACGCACGCATAAATTACGGAACAATTTCCGGTCAACAGGTAGTAAATATTGATACCATATATGAATTTGAAACTACAGCAACATTAAATGTTACAAAACTATTGCCTGAAATTGTTGATTTTACTATAGGAGAAACCAACTTTTCATCAGCGAACCCAGCAGTATTGATTTATGATATATCTCTTAAAGAAATAAGAAAAGAGATATTAAATTAAAAAGAAAAATAAATGAAAAAAATCATTCAAAAAATATTATATTTAAAATTATTCTTGGTCCAAATTTCATTTCAAATTTCATTTCCACCGAAAAATTTTATCTTTCTTTAAAAAAAAAAAGTGTCATATGGATGTGAAGACCGTCCCCACCTCAATATCTTATCCTTCTACTTATTAATTTCCCCACTATTCAATATCTAATTGTATAAAAGTCGATGTAATGGTAGGTAAAATTAAAAGTTAACGACGGAGTCAACTAGTAATCTTCTTCTGTCACATTCAGTTGCACTTAATAAGTCTAAAACGAAAAACCTACGTGTTGGATTTGGAGAAGATTATCGAATTAATATTCAAATTTGTGACAATACTTGAAGAAAAGGAATTTCATTTGCAGTATATAAATGGAAAATTTTTTTGGACAAACTAGAATTTATATTATCTTGGTACTCAGCTAGTGAAAAAACAGACGAATTGAAAAAAATATATTCTCCAATTGAGTGTGAAGACATTAAAATATTTCTTAGATATTCATACAAAACGAGGTTGTATTCGATGAGGGCTCTGGAAAAATAGCACTACATGAAGTGTCGATGAATGAAATTGTGAATGAATTACCGTGGGTTGATTGCAGCATAGAGAGTCTGGAAAATATTTCTGTCGACATTTACAATCATGCAACAATATTGTCTATGCATAAGACTATAGGAAAAGATAATCTTGATTTTCCAACATCTGATTTTTTAAAACAAATGTTAGTAAAAAATTTCTACAAAATTTCTGACGATATTGAAAGTACATTAAAAACAAGTAAACTTTTGTCATATAAATTATTTTTATTTGAAGTAATATTATATAATTTTGATCGTTTATACATTGACGTCGAAAGAGCTTTTACAAACCGCTGGTAAACAATAATACTACATCATGTACGATTGGATTATTACGACGAATGGATACATTACTAAGGACTATACTTATATACCAAAAGAAATTGCTGTTGCTAGTGTAATTGGCAACGTTGTAAATCATTGGATTCTCACTCCGCCCTGTGAATATTCAGAACTACCTATGATTGTCAAAGTTGAAAATCAACGACGACTAAAAGATATACATGGACTACATTGGTTTGATGGAGAGAGCGACATAGGAAGAGTACTTGATATTTTACGTTCAATTGCAAAACAAAGTAAATTAATTATGACATGAGTCTGTAATGTATTTACAAAATCTTCTTGGTCGAGATATTATCAACGCAGAAAATATTAATGAATGGACTATATTTGTAGCAACAGAAACATCAAAATCTAAATGTATACTTCATAATAATTTACCATATCATGAGTGTGCACTTGTACATGCTAGACGTATAAAAAAATATTTTTTAAATAAAATGTCTTCAAATAAAAATTGTAGTGTTGACGAAACTGGTTAAATATTGTAAGAAAAGTATGTCAAACGGAAATAAATATTGAAAGAAAACACATGTTCAAATAAAAATAATGTCAATAACCTATGTCTTAATTATTTTTCTATATAACATATTTTCCAACTGCATAAAAATGAGTCATACTTAAAATATTATTTGAAAAATTGAATAATAAAATAATAAATGTAATAATATAAAAAAAAAAAAATTAAAAATGAAATAAAAAAAAAAAAATACACCTGGGCTGACTCGAACGCTAGACCCTATGCTCGAAATATTAATATAACTTTTTATTTATTTGAAAAAAAGTATCAGCCGTCTAGTAAACGGGCTAGAGAATATTATCATTTATTATAAAAACACATGAAATAATTTTTTTTTTAATTAAGGTTGCTTCCCAGAGATTGAATTTCTATTGAATTTTTTTTTTTTTTTGGCTTATTTTGTAAATGAAATAATTATCTTTCTGGTAAATTTTTTTCAATTTTTTCTGACGTGGATCTTTTGAGATAATTAGTCTCAAAGTTGATAACTTTTATACATGAGGATAGGGGGGAACCTTACATTTTGATTTTTAGCTTATTCGTTGTCTATTAAAAAACCTTTTATTTACTACAAAATTTTAGTGATTACAAAATTACATACGAAAAAAATTTTGAATTTTTTCTGACGTGGATTTTGAAAAATGAATAACTTTTAAAATATTAAAACTTTGCTAGATGCGCGGCACACTGACATGAATACAAGCATGGTTTTGGCGTACTACGTAAACTTTGTTTGCTAGTGTGTTGCCGCGCACACACATACTACTCAGGGGTATAGCACTGCGTGTATTTCGGTAGGGGCTTATTTTTTGTAACCAGTGGACCGTACGACAACGCGGAAGACAAATTTTCATCGTAGAAAGAGACAGAGAATGAGACAGACAGACTGATAAAACGAGACGATATATACTTCCTACAAGACTGTTTTTTCAATAACTATTTTACCTACAATTATCGGCATTTTTTGAATTTATGAAAATTAATTGAATTTTCTATGCTTCTAATAATTTATAAAAACAAACAAAAAATTATAAAAAAAATGGAAACTAAAGAAAGAATGTTGTTTACATGTTAATTTATAAAAATTTAATTTTGCCAAAGAAATTAACATGCAGGCGACATCCTTTCCTAAGCTAATATTTTTCCCATAGCTTTTTATTAATTTAAATAAAGAAAAAGCTATAGGAAAAATGGTAGCTAAGGAAACGATGTTGTCACATGTTAATTTATACGAAATTAATTTTGCCAGAGAAATTAACATGCAGGCAACATCCTTTCCTTAGCTAATATTTTTCCTATGACCATTTATTTATTTAAATAAATAAAAAGCTATAGGAAAAATGGTAGCTAAGGAAAGGATGTTGTCACATGTTAATTTATAAAAATTTAATTTTGCCAAAGAAATTAACATGCAGGCAACATCCTTTCCTTAGCTAATATTCTTCCTATGACCATTTATTTATTTAAATAAATAAAAAGCTATATGAAAAATGGTAGCTAAGGAAAGGATGTTGTCACATGTTAATTTATACGAAATTAATTTTGCCAGAGAAATTAACATGCAGGCAACATCCTTTCCTTAGCTAATATTTTTCCTATGACCATTTATTTATTTGAATAAATAAAAAGCTATAGGAAACATATTAGCTAAGGAAAGGATGTTGCCTGCATGTTAATTTCTTTGGCAAAATCAATTTCGTATAAATTAACATGTGACAACATCCTTTCCTTAGCTAATATTTTTCCTATAGCTTTTTATTTATTTAAATAAATAAATGGTCATAGGAAAAATATTAGCTAAGGAAAGGATGTTGCCTGCATGTTAATTTCTTTGGCAAAATTAATTTCGTATAAATTAACATGTGACAACATCCTTTCCTTAGCTACCATTTTTCCTATGACCATTCATTTATTCAAATAAATAAAAAGCTATGGGAAAAATATTAGCAACATTTTTTTTTCAGCAATTTGTCAATATTTTTTTATTTATTTGATTTCAAAATTTCAAATTCTAAAATTTTATGACAACTTTGTGATTGAAATTGGATTGAAAAAAAATTTAAATTATGCTTTCTTTAATATTATTTTAATTTATTTGACGAAATCTGCTTTTGAGCTGGTAATGTAGAATTGAGACCGATATTGTAGAAAATAAATGAGATTATCATTTAATATTAAAATAACTAGATCTTGTCTGGTGAATCGGGAGGAACTAGACTGCCAAATAAGCCCCTACCGAAATACACGTAGTGCTATACCCCTGATACTACTAAAGAACTTGGTTTTTTCATCAGTGGCGCCACAAAAATTTCAGGACACGAGAATAAAAAATAGCGTTATCAATATACGGGCCCTTCGTGGCATAAATATTGGTTCGGTAATGCGACTGGGAAGCAATTTTAAAACAATTGTTATTGTTAAATAACCAAGTACGCATTTCAGATTCAAGTAACGGAGCGCTATAGACATAAGTGTAGTTCTAAAGCACTACCAAACATGGTCGCCCTACACTAACACTTATTTGACTCACACACATTCTTCATTCAAACTTCTGCTGCCACTTTTGCTTGCAGTCTGCTTGCACCTATGCGCGTGCACACATCACAAAATAACATTTGAAAAAAATAATATTAAAAATAAAAAATAATATTATTATTCATATATATGGGGCATTCCAAGTCAAATCACCGAGTCATCGGCCTGATCCCTACCGATTCACTTGGAAATTTTTTTCTAGGTGTATTTTGGACCAAAAAACGACCTTATTTTTTTTCAATTTTTTTCCACCATTTTTACACCATAAAATAATTTTTTTTTTCCTACTATCGAGTATTTCTCAAATTAGACCAGGTTTAAAATTCTGAAATTTTTCCCATATCATCTCGAGGTAAAAACAAGTCACCCATAAAAATTTGGGAATGGGCCGAGAATAATTACTAATTTTTTTATAACTGATTAAAAAAAAATTTTTTTACGAATTTTAAAAATAGAAAAATTTAATAATGGTTTCTTGTAGAGAAATCAAAAATAAAAATAAATGATATCTTGATGAATTTTGTTTTTCCCTATATTTAAGGATGGAAAGATCGAAAAACTGCGATGCTTAAAATTCAATTTTTGAAGCTTTTACCCTCGAAATATGGAAAGAACAAAAATTTGTCCAGATATCATTCATTTTTATTTTCGATTTCTCTACAAGAAACCATTATTAGATTATTCTAAAATTAGATTATTTTAAAATTGGTAAAAAATTTTTTTTTTAATCAGTAATAGAAGAAAATTAGTAATTATTCTCGGCCCATTCCCAAATTTTTATGGGTGACTTGTTTTTACCTCGAGATAATATAGGAAAAATTTCAGAATTTTAAACCTGGTCTAATTTGAGAAATAAATAGTAAAAGAAAAAAGAAAAAATAATTGGTCGGTCCAAAATACACCTAGAAAAAAAGTTTCAAGTGAATCGGTAGGGGTCAGGCCGATGACTCGGTGTTTTGACCTGGAATGCCCCATATATATATACATTATACATACGTACATATATAAATAATAATAACTATAAATAAATAATAAAAAAAAAAAATTATTAATAAAATATATATATATATATAATAAAAAAAATAAGAAAAATAATGATTATAAATAAAACAATTAATAGGGGTAGTTTTTTTGAGGGTAGTTTTTTGAGGGTACTTTATCAGGCTATGGGGAGTCGCGTATGGGCCCCGCCGAGTTTATCGGTGCTCGAGGGGGGAACGCGAGCAAGCGGCCCAGAAGGAAAGGGGGCAGGTAAAAAAACGACTCCCAAAACCTGTTTAATTTAATTTAACAGCACGCTGCCCGCTATCTCTCCCTATACTCTACTAACGTCGTTATAACTTCTCTTCACAATCAATGTTTAAATGGATCAATCATAAGACATACATCTGCGTGATTTTAAAATAAAAATAAGTCAAGTATGAAGAAAATTGGTAGATAAATTTGTTAGTTATCGTCAAAACAAATTTAAGGATTGAGAAGAAAACGATCAACGGTCAATGTTGAATAAAAATTCTGAAAATCTTATGAGATTTTTAAAACATATTTGTGACCAAATGAGAAGGTGAGAGTAAAAAAATTTATATGACGTTTTTTAAGGACTACCCTAGTGCATAGATCTGATTGATTGGGACCACGGAAAATTGCAAAATTGTGGGTAGAAGATGGTTGAATAAATTTTTCGCGGAAAGAGAAGCGAGGACAATAAGCAAAACGTGAGAAAAAGAGAAGGTATATTTTTGAATTTTAGAGCAGCCACTTAATTTTTCTAAATTTGCGAAAAAAAGTGTTTCGAAAAAAATTTAAACTTTAAAATTTCTAGATGTAAATCGAGTGGTATCTCGAAAACCATGACTCAACCCCATAGGATGCTGAGAGTAGAAGGTGAGTGATACTGGAAATTCGAAATTGTTGAAACATGGAGAATCATTTATAAAAATAATTATTTTAAGTAATAACAATCATTGCCTTTGAACTCACTTAGAAACAACCAGATGATATGAAGAGTTTTTCAAATTTGAGAAAGAATATCCAGTTCAGGGTTGGACATTGAAACACTAACGTGGATACTAATACGTGCATTACATAAAAATAAATTTCAATCATTCCTGAAAATTCTTCGATACGTGAAGATATGTATTTGTACGGAATATTAAAAGGAACTGAAAGATGGAGAGAATTTTTTTCAGAATTTTTTATACATCTTAATATTTATTTTGCCTTCATTTATGTATGTAACAAACTATTTTCGATGTTTTCTCGTTATGGACCTGCACGCTTTCTACCCTGAGGAAGTTGAGGGGTCCGCGAGCGGTTCAATTATGTATGATGCTAATACAATCCTGAATCGGTTCGAAAGATATATCAATGTATATAAATAAAACAATAAAATGAAATAAAGTTTCAAAAAATAAAAAATAATAATAAAACAAAAAAAAAAAATTTCTTTATTTTTGGCCAGTTTCCAAACTTCCAGAAGATAGAAATATAAAGAGATTTAAATTCAAAAAGGAGTGAATAAATACATTGATTACTGAATAAATCAATGAATGAGTAAATTAACAAACAAATAATGAACGAAGTTATGATATTACCTGACCTTCAGTTGCGCAAAAAAATATTATAAAATAAACATCATTGAGAAAATGTATGAAGGGAGCAATTAACGAATAAAAAACGAATAAATGAAAATGATAAGACAGCAACGAAAAATTAAAAAAAAACGAAATTGAGAAATCGAAAAAGTGTAAAATTGTATGCTGAAAAAAGGAAAAAGGAAGGAAGAAAAACAAAAATATTCAGCAGCAATTATTTTATTATTTGAAAAGAATTATTATTATTATTATTATTACTATTATTACAACTCCGTCTTCTTGTTCTCCCGTCTCATGATTTTTTCTCCGCAGAAGTCCTCTGAAAACAAAAACAAAAAAACAAAACGAAAATTATTTTCGAAAATTACAGATAAATTAATAAATAAAAAAATAAATGTACCTTCTAATGAATGTAGAGAGAAGATAAGAATGAGCACATGCAACAATTAAATCATAACAATAATGAAAAGATAACCACGTGCACCAATTTGATAATAAAAAAAAAAATAAAAAAATAATAAAAATAATAAAAAAATGATCATATATAAATTGATAATAAAGAAATGAATATGTATAACATCAAAATAAAAATTGATTTTTATATACAAAAGTGACTCATTTTTGCCTTTTTCATTAAACAAAAGATGTAAAATAATAAATATATGAATAAAAAAATTAGGCAGTTTTCTTACGATAGTTTGTAAATTTGATTTTGTAATTTTCAAAAAAGTGCCTAATTTTTTTATTCATATATATTTATTATTTTACATCTTTTGTTCATTAAAAAAGGCAAAAATGAGTCTCTTTTGTATATAAAAATTAATTTTTATTTCGATGTTATTTCACTTCTTTTGTTCAATAAGACGCTATTTTGGGGAACAATTGTTATTTATTTGTTTAAAAACAAAAAAAAATTTCTAACAGGCCAAACCATTCCTGTATACCGAGAACCAATCCGATGTGTGTATCCGTATGTAAGTTGCGTACGCATTGAAGTGAAATGAAGATAGGAACGATGCATGTATAAAAAAAGACGGAGAGATAGACGAAGAGATTAGACCGGCAATGTTAAAGAGGAAAAGAGAACGTGACGGACTGGCTCATTTTTAAGTTTGAAGAATCTTTTTCAATAAAAACTGTGACATGGCATTTACGGGGTGTTGGATATATTGCCCGTTAAGGGATTTATATCTAGTAATGATTTTAGGATAACTCATTTAAATAATCAACACAGTAATATTTTTTAATTGTTATCGTTTAATTTTAATAATTAACATTTAAATTACTATTTAAATCTCATGTTATTATTTAATTTTTTTATTAAATTAGTTTGAATTTATTTTATTGAATTGTTAATTTATTTAAGTTGATTTTCAGTCAGAGCAGTGACAAGAGACAGATGCGTAGGTTACAAGATTGCGAATGCAACTAAAACTGAAAAAAGGTCGAGGAAGCTAACTAGCTTCTGGGCCTCAACATAAAAATTCTGGAAAATTCTAGAAGGCCAAACGACGCTTGCATAACTAAGCGTCGCTTGGACCCGACAAACTTCCCAAAATGTTTTTAGTTTTCACATTTATTTTATTTTCCGAAAGACTGGGTGGTCTTCGAGGTCAGCGGCCTAATCCCCATTGTCCTCAAACTGCAACGTTTTTCTAATAGCAAAAGTTGTCAGTCTGAGGCACTGGTCGGCATTGACTCGTGCCATCAGAGGATTAGGCACGCGAGCCCAATGTTTCTTGTAAATTTTATCTCTTATTTATTTTTTATTTTATTTTATTTTACAAAAAATGAATTTTACCTTTTTTCTCTCTCTCTTCTCACTCACCTCTCTTTCCGACGGAACACGGGGTACTGTACTATTTTATTATTTATCGGAAAAATTCAAGGGTAGGCTTATTGGATAGGAAAACATCAAGGCAACTATTTTTACTTTAAATTTAAAATTGATATTTGAAGAGTTATTGAACGAATAAGGAATTGTGACGTCACACACACGCAACCTATTTATATAATTACCCGGTAACTTCTCTCGCGCTGGGAAAAAAGAGTCGAAGAACCTTCCGGGTCTTTTGATAAAGTTAAAGGAATAAATAAAAAGAGAAGATAATAATAACTACGTGCACCAATGAAACGATAGCAACAGTAAAAAGATAAAAAATAAATTAATAATTGCAAAAACAAAAGAAAATTTAAAAGAGAAAATAATATATATTGAAATTACTTACTTCCTCTTTTTGCTTCAAATAAATTTAGAGAATTGTTAAAAATATTTGCGAAACACCAGATCACATAAAACGTTCTATTAGATCATTGGGTGGTCGTAGAGCATCTCAAAAGAAAATGACCGGTACAACAATTACATTGTTCACTTCCTGGAAACTCAAACTGAAGCATTTTAAAAAAACGGAGGTATGATGTTGGTGAACCTGCAATACACCAACATCATGCTGACGCTATTGATGCAAGAATCCAATTGTTAATATATCACATAGAAACTTAGATTTATTCCTTCTAGATACAAAAATAATGTTGATTGATCGTTTTGACAATATATAAACAGAAAAAGGTATATTAAATTCAACACAATATTGACTTGCAATTTTCAAATCATTCAACAAGAAAAAATGGAAATAGGGACTAAAGATTTTCAAGGCTGATCTAAATAAGAAGGAAAGTGGGTATTTCTGGATCTTGCATAGAATTTTACATTTGACAATAAATATAAATGACTATGTAGTGGTTTATCAACGTTTATCGAAACGCTTGATTAGATTACAAAAACGAAATCAGTCATAAATTTTATTAATTATCATAATAGTTATCGCTTTGTTTTGGGTGTGTTAGCTGCCATGCACGAGATTTGAAACACAAAAATGAATTAAATCCAGATGGGATAACATCAGTTGGTGTGGAACTAAACAATTTGAAAAAAATAATAATACAAAAATGAATGTATATGGCATCAATAATATAGATAATTCAGATGATGAATCAGATAAAAAAAAGGTTGATCGTGTTGATTATTCAAATAGTACAAATAAAAAAAAAAGAGACGTCAAGAAAGAATTGTTTTATATTATGTAGGCAATAATGATACATCAAATCATCTCTTAATTCATCTTTCAATTATTGAAAAACTTAAGAAAAAAGTCGATTGATTTTAAGATGAATCGGCAGCTGAAGGAGATGATGATAAAGATTACGATGAATATGTATTTTTAGGAATGAAAATTAAAAAGTACATAGAGTTGTAAAATTTAAACAACGACCTTGGTTGAAACCATATATTGAGTTAAAAACTAAATTCGGTACCATTGCAACATTTCTTGTTGCTTAAAATTTGTTTAAATCATTAACTAATATTTATTTTGATAAAATGTTGAATACAACTCATTTACAGAGAATAATTGAATTAGTATCGAGGTATGGTGGTCGAGATGGAGCAAGAGCTTCAATATCAAAACCTGATTTTCACAGCTTTTTAATTATTGATGATTGACTTATTGTTGAAATGAAATGATTGAGTATTCATTTTGAGAAACCAATATATGATGGTTTTTCTATTTTGAATATGTCAAAGATAGTCATTTACAATTATTATTATAATTATATAAAGAAGGGAATCGAAGATGATGTTATTTTTGTATACATGGATACTGATAGTGCAATTTTGGAGATTTTTACTTCACACATTTATGTGTTTATTTGTAGAGAACATAATAATTTCGATACATCTGTTTATCCTCTAGATAATCGCTCTAATATTTCTCAGAAAAATAAAAAAGTACGATGTATAATGAAGGATAAATGTAATAGACAAATCATGAAGGAATTTATTGGGTTACATTTGAAAGCATATTCATTGTTAGTTGAAGATGAGACTTGTGACAATAATATAAAATTTTACAAAAAAGCTGAAAAAATAAAAAAGTGATCAATGAAACCGATGACTTTTGAAAACTCTAAAAATTACATTAGAAATCATGTATAATATCACGAAAACAAAATTGAATCCGCTCTGAAAAACATCAAGTTTATACAATCACCACAAAAAAAAAAAGCTTTCAAAAAAAATGTCAAAATTATTAATTTAATGATTATCTATATATTTTTTTCCATAATATGTGGCCTGTAATTCTCAGAACTAAATTGACATTTCAATTATCGTAATTTATGAATGCAATAAAATCAATAATCGGAATGGCTGAGCCCGTCGTTGTAATCGGAAAGTCACAGGATCACGTTTTGCTAGGGGAAATAAGTTTAGGTCGTGTGAGTTAATATTGCATATTTCTTTTGTTTACTGCGTTGTTGTTATAAAATAAATGAAAGATTAAAAAAGTTTTTTTTCTATAATTTTCCATAGTCAACCCTAGTTCAGGTTGCCTGGTTTGATCTGACTAGAATCGGATCCAAACCCTAGAAAAATTCATGACATAGTAGGTCGTTCCTGGTCAGACTACCTGATCCGAATCAGTTTCAAAACCATTTTGGCTCAGAACCTTACTTTAATTTCTGCTCGGTTATTTCTCTGATTACTTGGATATAAATTGAGTTAGACAATATCTGTTGCAATGACCAGCATTTCTGAGATAGAGATACGTGATTCCTCTTTGATCTCGATGAAAGGTAAAAAAAGACTTAAACATTTTCATAGTCACGGAGGTCAATGACGTTGTAGCACAACAAGAAATCCACGCATTCCAAATACTTGAGTCTGTACTTTGATAGACGCTTGTTATTTTTTTTTTTGTTTATAAAATCAATAATACTATCTATAATACTTGTACAGGCAGGTTCTTGCAATCTGATTTGATATCAAAGTGCGTTCAATAAATTAACTTATAAAAAAAATCCGTTCAAGAAAAATTATTCAAGTTGACTAATAACGAACCTCTTCCCAAACGAGTTGTCTGCTGAATCCTGGACGAAGATTCATGATTTTCAATTCAGCGGCTTTTAACACTCCGTCTGGAGTAAATTGAATATGTGGTTTGCCTTGGTCTCCTTCAACGGAGACATTTTTAAGATATCTATAAAAACAAAAAATATTAGTTATAATTATTAAGATGAAATTTTGAAAAATATCTAACTTATAGAGCCTAAAAAAAATCAACGAACTTAAAAAATCGGTCTCCAGTGTTCCATCGTGACTCTCCAAGTCCTTCACAACTCAGTGCTGTATTCAAACTAAGGTTGACATTACGAGGATCATTCACAAAGTCCTCCACCCCATAGGCATAAACTTTTATTGCCGTTGCAATTTCGTTGACTAAGCTTGAACTGCTTGTATCAAAATGAACTCCTGCCCAGTTAGTGAAGTGAAATAGAAAATACATTGAGTAAAACATAAAATAAATCCGAGATCTTGAATCTTTATAGTCTCTACAACCATTAATAAAGTAAGGTGTTATAACAGTATTAAGTCAGTACACTTTTATTTTATCATCAACAAGTTATGTTAGACACAAAACAATCCGAACGTATCTGCTAACTCAAAAAAATTCATCCAAAAATATTAAAAAGACTAACGACCATCGATAATTCGACGTATTATTCTTACCCAACATCCCAACAGGAAAATGATTACCAACTGGTGTCTGTAAGTTTTCAATTACACTTTGGGTAACAACCCAGACGTAATTTTCACCAGTTATTTTTAAATCTCGTGCTGCAGTAAGAATATGTGTTGCTTCGTCTCTCGTTGCATAAAGTAGCATCACTCTGGACTCACTATTAACTAGTTCCATTAAATCTTGAAATTTTGTTACAAGTACTGAATTCAGTAAGGTGAATTTAAATGTATCTTGCATTTCTGTTATTCTTTCACGTACTGCTTGAATAAAATCATCATGCCCAGCAATTTGAGAAGTTACAATGCTGAATTGATGCCACTTGTACCGTTCAAGTATACTCAACATTGCTGCTGTCTGATGTTCTAATGATGGTGCTAACTGTAACTGCAGGCTACTTTGTGACGCTCTCTGTCATTAAATGAAATATTTTTTTTATTATTATTATGACAACAAATGCTTCTGATAGTTATAATTATTTCTCGTACTTTTTTGAGAAAGGAAGCATACCAGTTATACCGTAGAGATAAAATAAAAATTATCGAACAGTCCTTACAATCGTTTGTATGGCTTCCTTAAAAAAAAATTATGATTTCTCGCCGAGACGTCTCTTGTTTTTGGTACGATCCGAGACTCAAAAAAGAAAATATTTAAAAATATTCGAAAAGTCTTGCTAACAAAAAAAGTAAATTTCAGTGCGTCACGAGAATGTCATTTTCTCCAAGACATTTGAAAGACATTCTTAATAATAATATTTTATCAAGTGTTACGTATTGGTAATTAATTATCTAAAATGATTAATTAATAAACAATTTTTGTTAAATTTATGGGATAATAAAATATCGCGTAGTACTTAGAATTTTTTTTTTTCTATTTCTCATAATCACTTTTCATTTTCAGCAACATTTACATTTTTTAATATTTTGTTTATATTTTTTTTATATTATTTTTACTTAAATTTTTATTGTTCAAAAACGTAGTTCAAAGTTACCTTAGCAATCCGATATTTTACATCTGTTGACGTTAACATAAACTGCTAGCTAGTAGCTGAAGCAAAATTATAAACACTGAATAGCCTAGGAACTATAAAATACTATTGGTCAAAATAATCCCACTTCTGACACCAATTTTGTTACGTATTAAGTTGATAAATTAAAATTAATTATGAAATAACAAAAAACAAGAAGAATACGTAAATCAAAAATTTAAAAACAAAAATAATCAGAATAATTATAATAAATCAACTTGGTATTTCACGTTAATATTAAAAAATCCTCTTATCTTGTTATTCCCTACAGGGTAACGGGTTAGGAGGGAATGTGTAGTATTGTAGATGTACCTTGATGTTAGAATAATCCGAAACTATTATTGTTGAGAACGTGTCAATCTGGATGTTCGCCTGTTAAAGTTGGTGTTCTCGAATAATCCAAACGGTAAAATGAACTCGAAGCACAGAAAACAACACCCCGGAGAAATGTCACAGTCAATAATTTTTATATAGGATTAGGGAAGGTTAAATAATTTAGGAAATAATAATTTGTCACTGGGGATTGTTTTATGTTTTCACTTCACTGATAATATATATTATTTATTTGTTTGAAAATTAAATCTATTTTATTTATTTTTATTTTTAATTAAAATGTTTAACTGATTTTATTGTAATTTCTTTTTTAAATGATTTAGAACAAAAATTGATTTTAAATATAAATAGATGTTATTTAAACAAAAGTTGTCGCAAGAGTAAAGCTCCTTAAAATTGAAAAATAAAAATTCCCATCAAAATTATAATTAAAAGTCGGAACACCTTTGGCCAATAATATTTTATGGTTCCCAGGCTATTCTACGTTTATAATTTTGCTTTAGCTACTAGTTAGCAGTTTATGTCAACTTCAACGGATGTAAAAAAATGGACTGCTAGGGTAACTTCGAACTACGTCTTATCCTTATCCATTCATCTCAATTTCTCAAGAAGGACCATTTTTTGAAGTGAAACTTCTTTAGAATGGGCAGTAAAAAAAAAAAAAACAAAAGATGGATGCAACGAAAGTAACGGTATGAAGGTAAGTAATTTTAAATTATTTTTATTTATTTATTCCGTTGACAACGATACAAAAAAATTTGTTTAAAATTTTAGTTTCATGAAAGATTCAAGAGACAAAGGTGAATATTAAGGTTAAAACTTTTATTATATACGATATATAATTTATTATGTTATTTTTGATCAAATAATGAGTATTTAAAATTAATCTGTTAAATAAACAAATAATACACAAGATAATAGTTATTCAAGTGCTTGACATAATACGACAGCAACATCATAATCACAATACCAAACAACAATAAATAATATGTGGATGAAATGTGGTACCACGTGAACGTAAAGATAGTAAAGATGGTATTTTAGATTGTATAGGATTTTAAGAAACAATTAATGACATTGAAATATTAGCAGAAAAATGTGACAAATGTACTGGTAATCCTAAATCAGTAAAAATTAAAATACGACGAGGTGCTACACCAATGTCTGATAATTTTGATAAGACTTGTAATGGTGGCTATAATAATATTTTTAAACAAATAATAAGTATCTAAAATAAATCTGTTAAATAAACAATTAATACACAAGATAGAGGTTATTCAAGTGCTTGACATAATACGACAGCAACATCATAATCACAATACCAAACAACAATAAATAATATGTGAATAAAATGTGGTACCACGTGAACGTAAAGATAGCAAAGATGGTAATTTAGATTGTATAGGATTTCAAGAGACAATCAATGACACTGAAATATTATCAAAAACATCTGATAAATGTACTGGTAATCCTAAATCAGTAAAATTCAAAATAGGACCAGGTGCTATACCAATGTCTGGTAATTTTCATGAGACTTGTACTGGTAGTTGTAATAATATTTTAAATCAAATAATGAGTATTTGAAAGAAATCTGTTCAATAATCAAATAATACACAAGATAGTGGTTATTCAAGTGCTTGTGCTTGCCATGATCGAAATAAATTCAAGATCTTGAATGAATTTGTTAAGGACAAAAAAATGGAACAGATGATTAAATGTTGAATCATTCAATGAAACAACAACAACAGGAGTAAATAATAATTTAATAAATGATGTACCGAGTGGAAATCAAAATAACAATAACAACATTGATCATATATAAACAGCAGCAATCATAATAGAACAAATACATGGTGGCGGCGATGAAGCACCATCATGTGTTTGTGGTTAATTCGCTCATGAAAAAGATGTTTAAAAAATCGATCATTATTTGACATTAAATTTTTTTAACATCAAATAGTTCGTTTTGTTTTTTTTTTTTTTTTTTTACGGAGGCTAGGAGCCATAGGCTCAGCCGCAGTCTTGAATTAATCGGCGAAAAGAAAAAAACGCTCATAACTTACGAACTAACTAACCGAGAGACTTCGTACCAGGCTCAAAAGAAGCGCATTAAAAAACTCTATCGCCCACGTGATAGGTTTTTTGCTCTATTGATAATTTGATCAAAAAACTAAAATGTAAATTTTGAAAAAATTTTTTTTTCTTACTTAAAAATTTGTGGTGTCTAAACTTTCCATCAGAGAGTATTTATCACCAAAGGTTTTTTATTCGTGAATCTTTTCTGTTTTATATTTCATCATTCTTAAATTATTATTTATGTAACTTAAAATAGTACATACGTTTTCATGTGAAAATTTTACAAGTTATAAAAACGGCGCAATATATAAATCGACGCAAAATCATAGTAGAGACTTCGTATTAGGCTTAATTTTTGTGTCTCAAAAAACTCTATTGCCCGCTTTGCAAAATTCCCTTTCGTTTATAATAGTTTTTGAGAAAAAAAGAAAAAAACTATGAAATTAAACAAAAAAATTCTGATATTTAATTTTTTTTCTCGAAAACTGTTATTGAGAGAGAAAAAAACCCCTAATGCCGTTACTAGATTTTTTTGAGGCACATAATTTGAGCCTAATACGGACTTCGTATCTTGATTATAACAAAAGTTATGGCTCGCCGAAAAAAAACTTAAAAACGGCGCAATGAATAACTCAACGCGAAATCAAAAGAGAGACTTCGTATAAGGCTCATATTATTCGTCTCAAAAAACTCTATCGCCCGCTTAATGGGTTTTTTCCCCTATCTATAATAGTTTTTGAGAAAAAAAAAAAAAAAGTTCAAAATTTGACAAAAAATTCGGATATTTAATTTTCTTGCTCGAAAACTGTTAGGGCTTCATGCGGTACGAGACGAGACGAGATTCAGCGAGTCTCGGTCTCGGTCTCGCAGTTTTAGGATTTTAGGTCTCGGTCTCGGTCTCGTCTCGGTCTCGTCTCGCAAGTATCGCCGGGTCTCGCTTTTATACTAATATTTTTTCGTTAAGTAAAATATAAAAGAATAGAAACCAATTGGTTTATTTATATATTATTCAATCATTTAAATTGAATTAAATGATTGAATAATATATAATTATTTTATTAAAAATTTATATGAAATAAAAACAATTAATATTATATTATTCAATATTTTAAAATTAATATTGAATTATTTTAATTAATATTTTATATCAATAAAATTGATAAATTAAATCATACAAAATTATAACATAATTTAATAATTTTTAGAATTTCTAAAATAATATTTCCGAAAAAATATAAAAAGAAAGAATGTTCGAAGTTGAAACTTGAAATTTTAAAAATCAATGAAGTAGTTGGACAAAAGACTTTAGAAATTTCATAAACAAATAATAGATTTTTTTCTTTTTTTCTCTTCATTGATATGTATTTTTCCCTTTCCATGAAGTGAAATACTGCTTTTAAAATATCAGATACAAAAAATATCAGTTTAGGAAAATATAATTGGCGTAACTTTACAATTTTCATAGGTACATAAGGCTTGTAGATATCTCGTTGTCACTGTAGCGTCAATGTCTTACTGTGCAGTGTCTTACTGTGCAGTATTGTACTGCATAACAGTTCTTTTTTTCAATACGATTCGTTACGAGAAAGAAAAAAAAAAAAAAAAAATTCGATCTGAAATTTTCAAAGTCTCGCGATACCGGCGAGACTTTCAGTCGATACTCTCGGTCTCGGTATCGGTATCATTTTATTGACTGAAGGAGTTCTCGGTCTCGGTCTCGCGTCTCGCGAGACGACGTATGCGAGACGACGCATGCGAGACCGAGACTAGTCTTAAAGTCTTAAGTTTTAAACTGTTATTGAGAGAAAAAAAAACCGTAATGCCGTCACTAGATTTTTTTTAGGCGCATAATTTGAGCCTAATACGAATTCCCTATCTTGATTATAACAAAAGTTATGGCTCGCCGAAAAAAAAATAAAAAGAACGGACCTAAAAATGTCATCATAGAGTTGAAATAAAATGTTTATAAGGCTCCAAAAAAAGCTTTGAAAAACTCTATTGCCTTTCTTTTAAATATGAATAATGTTTTCGTTAATTAACGGTTAAAATATGTCTAAGCAATAAAAATAACAATGGCCCTAGCCGGAGTATTGAAAATTTTCAATTTTCAACAGGTAACGCTGGCCACATGACCCAACAAATGTTACCAGGTCTTTTTTTTTTATTCAAATATTGAAGAGATAGCTACTAAATTAAAATTAAATTTATTTCCATTATAATTTGTATTGATTTTATTTATATTTTTCAGGCTGTAACATGTCAGATTACGAGGCTGAAATTGACTCAATATTCAAAAATATTGAAAGCTTAAGTCATCTAAAGTTGATATATCGGGAAAATATTAAAAGATATCATCCCGACAAAAATCCTGAAGATAAAAGAGCAACTGAAAAAACTCAGTATTTCATGAATATATACATAAAACAGAATGAATGTATACATAAAATAGTAATAGAAGTGTTCAGCTGACTAGTGGTTCAATAAATAAATATTTATATAAAATTATATTCTGTGTTAAGTTTTTAAATTAGAATTTCATTTACATAGAACCTTTACATTTACACACATCTTTTTTTTTTTTCTAAATTTTTTTTTACAGAATAAGGTACACAATTTTGTTTCTTATAATTCCTTATAAGTTTTGGTATCCCTAGCTTCATCTAACACATTGAAAAGGTAACACATTGAGGAGAATTACAGGTTTCGCACCCTCAACAATTATCTTGAGCCGGCACTATTGTCAGGTGCCAATACTGCTAAATTTAATATTAAAATTAAGTAGTAAAATAATATAAAGAGTGATATCGATAGAACCCTAAAATTATGAGGATTCTTTCGATACTTCTCATGTTATAACTAAATAATTATGAATCAATACAACAATAAGTTGCAAAATAAATATATCATATGGTATCGAGAAAAATCCAAATCATTTCATCTATGTATTATTTTTATAAAACATAATCAGAATTAATTTAAGTAATGCGTTAAGGAACGACCAATCAGCGATAACCTGGAAACTCCGTACAATATTCAAAATAATTAACAGAACAAGTTAACTGATTTTATTCGCTAATAAAATCAAACTAAATTTTATGTTTATGATGAACCCAAATATACACTGAAATTAATTAACTAAATATTTTATAATTAATGAAGATCACGGAATCAGACTGGGTCGATAACCATAGAATCTAGTTAAAAAAAGATAGTCAAGTTCCCCAAGGTGCACCCTAAGTGTTCCGTAGGATTTTTATTTTTTTTTCTTGCTGTTTACAAAAATATTGTAAAAAAACAGTTTGTGACACTACATATCGTTAAATAAAAAAAAAAAATAAACGATCGAAAAATTTGAAAAAAATATCGTAGAGTCTACAGACGAAGTATCGTTGATTAAAACATTGCCGGAATTAATCGGTCAATATTTGGAATTGCGCCATGTCCAAAAATGGGCATATTAAATCTAATAAAGCCCAAAAAGTAAAAAAAAATATCATGTCTGTTTTTGGAAAAAAAAAACCTAAATTTGTGCGTACATCGACTAACTCGGTTCAGCGGTTCAAAAAATATTGTAAAAAAACAGATTGTGACACTACATATCGTTGAATAAAAAAAAAAATAAACGACCGAAAAATTTGAAAAAAATATTGTAGAGTCTACAGATGAAGCATCGTCAATTAAAAATGTTTTCAAGATATTTTTTGAATGCATTAAATTATGGTATTTGTAGAACGTAATAAAGGTCATTTGAGTTTTCGAATAATTAAAAAAAAAAATTACGGAAAAAAAAAAATATTATATCCAATTTTCGTTTTGAAACTGTAATTTACGTTGGTTCGAAAAATAGTGAAGTTTGTGTTAAAAATTGATGTTTATGTGCAGACTCGAACCTGTGCACGTTGATCTATCATCTGAAGTCCAGCGCAGTATTCTCTGAACCACGTTCAGCGGTACATGTTTTTTGAAAAAAGTTGTTATGAGTGTGATGTCTTTCCTTCGGCCAAATTTTTTTCGAATTCTACTTATTATTTTTTATAAAAATAAAAATACATAGCAATTTCGATAAAATCTATTAAATTTTATTGTGAATAAAAAGTTCTATAAATTATGTATGTTTAACTAAATATTAATTATATACAATATACACTGTCTCTTTAAAGTTATGCGTATCATAATCGTTTTTTTAATGCAGCTGCGCATTCATCCAGCGAATTTATGATTTAGCTCTATCTGGAGTTCGAATTTTGAGTTGAATAAAAAAACAAAAACAATTCAATCCATGGCGCGTAAACACACACGTGGTTTCAGACGCCATAATGATAATAATTATCGACGCTCGATTCTGATTAGTCAACTTAAAACGTTAATAACTCAGGCACAAAGCGTCGTAGACCCAGAATTTAAAAACATATACTAGTTAAAATTCCACGTACAATCTCGTGGTATACCTACCATGCGCAACTTATGAAACATCTTGTATAAAGAATAATACGATAAATATGGAAAATATATAAAAATATAGGAAAATATCAGAGAAAAATTACTGAATATAAAGGAAAATACGATGAATATGGGAACATATCGCGAAAATATCAGTAAACATTGAGGAAAATATAGAAAAATATAGCAAAATATCATGGAAAAATCACTGAATATAATGAAAAATACGATAAATATGGGAACATATTAATTATGTTACCCCCCCCCCCCCTAATATTCTAATGGAAATCTGAGAGAAAGTAAATTACGAGAAAAATAAAGAATAAAGAATGATTAAAATCTAAAAATATTGTAACGATGGAGAATAAAATAAATTTGTATTTACGAATTTTAATATACTAAACACTAAATTAAAATTCCCCCCGCAGGGCAGACACAGTTGCTTCAGCAACTGTCTCATCATCTTTTCTTAATTTTATGATGAATTTTTTGATATGTTAAACATCTTTAGGCGCGGGTTGGGTATGGAGTAAAAGGAAAAAAAAATAGAGTTTAGACATCGGTCCGGTAACGGATCTGGGCAGCAATCCATTTTCTGTCAGTCTACATTGCGCCTTGCAGCGCCAAGGTTATCGGTCGGTAACCGTTACCATCAGGCGTTCTGTAGTATAGATGAATTTAAATGCGAGTATTTATATATTTCTATTATTTATTATTATATATATATGCGCCCTTGTATATATTAATATACAAGTATTTTATTTGTATTTATTAGTTATACTTGCATTTGTTAGGCAAAGTAAAGTTCATATTGTACATATATATATACATGCATATGCAATTTATAAGATTAATATACCCATTATTATTGTTTATATAAAATAATGTTTCCTAAATTCAAAATATAATATTGAATTATTATACAATAATGATTTATTTATATTATTGACTAATTTTATGTTTTAAAAAAAGAGAAATAGACATTGATGTGGTAGTTTGGAAGAGAAAATTATTATTGTAATTGTACGATAATTTTACAATATAATTCATTTATACTTTTTTAATCAAAGTAAAAGAAAAATGGTATACTTGATAAATATTTATATTCATAATTATTATGTTTATTGTAGTGTATTAAAAAAGGTACTTTTTAGTTTGAAAAATAATTTTTAATTTAAACTAAAAAGTGCCTTTTTTAATAAGTATAATGTGATACGTATGAAAAAACACAGTGATATTCAAAGTTTCAATATCGATATTATTTGGATTCAACTACATATGATATTCCATCTGTCGATATTTATTGATTTTAAATTATTCAAGTTCGTTGAACATACTAAATGCGAGATAGTGTTTGTAGAATATAGTTTGGGAACTGAACTATCGAGGTGCTGTAATGTGTGTTACACGGCGTATAAGAGTGAAGACGTATTAATATAAATAAAAATAAAAAAATATTAATAAAACAAATACAAATCTCTCATATCGACACTTTCAGAGGATATTATCATAACCCAGACAACATGTTTTTATATTCGGTTTTTATAGAAGTTTTTTATTCGGTTATATATCGTATAGTTATGAGAATAATG
This sequence comes from Aphidius gifuensis, assembly GCF_014905175.1. Taxonomy (NCBI): domain Eukaryota; kingdom Metazoa; phylum Arthropoda; class Insecta; order Hymenoptera; family Braconidae; genus Aphidius; species Aphidius gifuensis. The sequence continues at coordinate 15,118,807 of NC_057793.1, forward strand.
ATTTATTCTAAAATTTATTAATATCAAGCAATGAAGCTCGTCAAGGAGAAAAAAATGTTTCGATAATAATTGATAAATTTCAATATATATATTTTTTTTGCAAATATAATAATGGCTAATAATAAAACTCTTCAAGCAAAAAAGAACGTCAAAATAAAAATTTCGATTCATAGTCTCAATTATAGCTAAACACACAGTATCTACATAATTTTACCAGCTTAATTTTTCCGTCAGCTACATCTTTTTATAAGCTAAATTTTTCCTTAGCTATATTTTTTACTTAGTCTCAATTATAGCCAATCAAACAATACCTACATATTTTTACCAGCCAAAATATTTTACTTAGCTACATCTTTTCCTTAGCTCTATTATATTATCAATTACGAAACAAATTACCACCAATACCGATAGAAAAATATCGATAACTCGAAAAATATTCGGAATATATTAAAAACTTCATTTTTGAACTTTTTTTCTACTTGATGAGTTTTATCAATCGTTAATACAAAAATAGGAAAAAAAAATCGATAAATCGAAATTTCAAGATCATTGATTATTGAGAATTACTGAAAAACAATAATTGTATGAAAATAGAAAAAAAATAAATAAAAACAAACAATATTTTCATAAATGAATGAAACAAATTTGTTTGAATGTGTACTTATTATTATTATAAAAAAATGTAAATGAGTCATATTTAACGTGCTCCACTTCTTTTTTCATGAGGAAGTTTCTAACACGGTGTGCCTCACGTCTTGCTTTCTGTATTTCCAACCGTCAACTCCTTACAACTCATTTGCGACAGTCATGGATGTCGACTTTTGTAATACGTTCAAACTGTACCCGATTTCTATTATAGCCCAGGGAAACCATGAAAAATCTGGACAGTACAGCCGGCTTGCGCCTACCACTCGATACATGGCGTTGGTGGTCGGGTTCGAACCCGTGACCTCCCTGTCACAAAGCTCGAAACTTAACCGCAGTGCCATATCGTTGGCTTTTTTATTATTATTATATTAGACCTACAAATTCTGGCGAAAAAAATGCTCTTTTTGCAATATTAATTCACCCGAATGGATTAAGATTTGAAAACGTTTATGTCTATTCCAAATCGCTAAATCAACCAAAATAAAAAAATCATATATAACGAAAATTAGAATTTTCAATACTCCGTTGGGTTATGTGCAATTATTAGTGAGTGTAATTTTATTTTTTTTTAAATAAAATGCCATATTGGTTAGTCACAACACTACGAAATTTTATCATAAACATATTTCATCTGTGTGAGTGAGACGAACTAAGCAGGGCTGCCAACACTGTGCGTCAAATCTCCACAAAACATGATTTTGTTGGTTTCCAATGTAAATCGGGAAAAAAACAGCCACATTAAGTTTTTCTATTAGAATTCTAATAAGTCCGTGAGTTTTAAAGATATCGTTCTTAAAATAGCGGCTATTCAAAGATCAAAATAAAAGGAAACTTTTAATTAATCGGTGCAAATCGATCACGTTTACAGATAAAAAGTTATTTAATATTTAAAAAAAAAAAGAAAAAAAGGCTTTTCACATTTTTGGCTCTGGCAACTTTAATATTTATTTGAGAAAAAATCGAAAATATACAAATGAAAGAGATTGAAAATACGCTCTTTTGGTTCTAACACGAAGTATCTCTGACAATTACTTAAGAAATAAGACCGTTTTTCAATTTCCGGTCGACAAATCCAATACGTAGGTGACGCGAAGCGTCCCACCTACGTAAAGAAAATAATACAAATTATATAAATTAAGATGATTCCAATAAGCTTGTCAATCATCTTAAATTACTCGGAGCTTTATAAAAAGCTGACAATAATAGTCACGCTAATGGAATTCTTTCAATTATTACAGAATTAAGAGAAGCTGGTTCTATTTGTTGATAAATGTGTTCATTTAATCTTTAGTGAATAGTAATTAAGAGGAAATTGGCGTGGAATAATGTCTAGTGTTGATATATTCGAACGTCAATTATCAAATAAACGAAAATATTCTATTGAAGGAAAAAGTGAAGGCGATGCAATGAGAGGACCACCTGGAGAAGGTTTTAAATTTACAGAAGATGGAAATTATGACATTGCAGAAATAAAATTATGTCACATTGCCAATGCCCAAGACATGAATGATGCTGTTTCAAAAAAAAGTGCACTGACTACGATTAAAAATGGAACTAATAATCTTCTTAGAATAATGCAAGAAGATTGGCAAAAATATAATACTGAAGTCATTAGTGAACTGACAATCGGAGTGGACACATTGCAAAAAAGTGTTGAAAAATCACGTCGTAAATGAGATGAGTTGAGTACAGAAGTTGCAAGTATATCTCACTATTTGACAAAAATTTACATGTCGATTAAATAAAGGATTTTACAACAGTGAATTTAGGAATCTTATGAAAGAATATAATATGAATATGTACTCAACTTATAGTACTTTAAAAGTAAGTATAGTCGAAAGGTTTAATAGAACTCTAAGATTTACTTTTCAACGCAGTTATCAATGGTTGACTGTACTACATGAATTGATCAGCAATTATGTTAATACAAAGCACATAACTATAAAAATAAAACAAAAAAATTTAACTAAAAACAATGAAAAGGATATATTGAAGGGAATGTATCATATTAAAAATTTAATGTTCTGTGTCACATCAAAGTTGAAAAAAAATTTTAAATTGGTGATAAATTGCGAATAAGTAAATATAATTAAACTTTCGAATAAGGCTAGACTTCGAATTCGACAACTGAAATTTTTACAATCACAAAAATATTGAATACAATACCGATAACTTACAAGCTTGCTGATTATCAAAATAACAATGTTTAAAAAAGTTGTTATTCAAAAGAACTGAGTCCGAATGTATCATATGAATTTTATTATTCATGAGTCCAGTATGCTATCCAGATATATATCTTGGATATACATATATGATCATAACAAAAAAAAAATTCTAGTTTGTTTTACAAAAAAGAGTGTCAAGTATTCGAATTCGTTCAGCTATTGCATTTTTTTTAAACAAAAAGATGTGGTACCAAAAAAAGTCAAGAACTAAATATATTTCTAGTGCATATAATTAAATATTAACTGTTGACAAAATTTTAAACTTGACCCGACCTGCAGGTTCAATATATATTATATACAGATATGAAATTCAAATTGGGAAAAAAAGGTAAGGTCAAGTTTAAAATTTTGTCAACAGCGTCAACAGTTAAGACTTAATTATTTGCATTAAAAATATATTTAATTCTTGACTTTTTTTGGTACCACATCTTTTTGTATTAAAAAAATAAAATAGCTAAACGATTTCGAATACTTGACGCTTCTTTTTGTAAGGAATACTAGGTTTTTTTTCGTTATAATATCACATCTTTTTGTAAAGTTTTAATAATAATATATTTTTTTTTATACGCTGACGATGTATTTTATTATTTATTCTCATGGAGTTTTATAAGGAGGGTAATCTGTGACGTCACATTGTGTATTAGCTTTTACCATAGGCAGCTGTTGAAGCTCGCGGAATGGAGCAATCGGAGCAAACCAGTGCATATTATCACCAGTAACGGCGCTAGTAAGTCGAATGCACAAAGTCACATGTTGTTTTTGTTTATTTTTTTTCCATCAAGTTTAAGGAATTTTTTTTTTTTCGCGTTTATATATATACAATTAATTATAGTTGAATTAATTCTTCAATTAATTTTAGGTTTTAAGTTCAAATTATTTTTTTAATTATCAATTAATAATTATTTCAATTTTTCGATAAAATGTAGACTAAATGTCAACGATTTATTGATGTAACATCTGAAAAATCTAAATGTCGTATTTTTATCATCACAATCATAATCATCATGATTTTTAGGACAGTTGAATGTTGAGTTTAGAGATAGTTGTGAATAAATACTGTCATTATTGTTGTGATTTCCTTCTAAATAATAATATGAGTCTGAATTTGTTGTTACAATTTGTTGAAGCCTTAAATTTTTACCATTCAAAACATTTGATGATTCAGTAAAAATATTATTATTTTTTTTTGCCCAATACATTTAACGATTCAGACGTAAAAGTATTATTTGTATTAGTAAGAGTTGTACTGTGAAAACTATCGTCTATTTCACTATTTAAATTATCCAAATAATCTTTTGAAAATGGATTACTTCCAGACACATTAGTAAACATACTTATTTGCATCATTGATTCAGGTAAAATTTGTGAAACAGCCATTGCTAAACAATCACTAATGTCATCGTTACATTGTGAATATTTCAATCCTTTGTCAATTCATTATTGTTAATTTCGTTTTCATTAATTTTATCAATATCTGTTGCTGATGTATCTAAAAAATAATGGCCTTGATGTGTTCATAATTGTTGCATCCTCAAAATCAGGTGTTAAATTGATAAAAGAATTAAGACCATTTGATTGTGGCATATTTATAAATGCAACAAGACTTTCTAATATAATATTAAGAACGTGCCTGACACTGATGGTCTCAACATTGCCGACACATATTCTTTGTGTTTTTGATTTTTATTATTATTTTCATTATTTATTTTTATTGATGATTGTTCCAGGTCCAACTACAGATGTGTGTCAGTCCCAGACTGACCTGACTTTAATCCTTCTTATCCTAATATAAAAAGGACAAACATTATCGGTCTTCCGAACAATTGATTGGTCATTGTTTTTTTCTCACTTACTCTCATACAAATTTCTTTGTTTGCCTTTTTCTATTATTTTTTTATTTATTTCGTTAGAAACGGAAAAACAACAAAAAAAAGCGAGTAAACAAAATTTTTTTTGATATTTTTTTTTTTTAAATTGACATATTAAGCTAGCACAACTTTTTTAATAATTATTAGATCTTGATGCAATTGGGCTTAAAATTTTGTGCGAATTATGTGTTTTTTATGTGTGAAGAAATAAATTTGAAAGAAAATTTTTTTTAATATTTTTTATATTTTTTTTATAAATTGACATATTAAGCTAGCACAACTTTTTCAATAATCATCGGATCTTGATGCAATTGGGCTTAAAATTTTGTGCGAATTATGTTTTTCTTATGTGTGAAGAAATAAATTTGAAAGAAAATTTTTTTAAATATTTTTTATATTTTTTTTAAAAATTGACATATTAAGCTAGCACAACTTTCTCAATAATCATCGGATCTCGATGCAATTAAGCTTAAAATTTTGTGCGAATTATGTGTTTTTTATGTGTGAAGAAATAAATTTGAAAGAAAATTTTTTTTAATATTTTTTACATTTTTTTAAAAAATTGACATATTAAGGTAGCACAACTTTTTCAGTAAACATTCAATCTTGATGTTATTAGACTAAAAATTACGTGTGAATTATGTGTGATTTACGTGTAAATAAATAAATTAAAAAAATTTTTCGTCAATTTATTCATTCTTTTTTTTTTTTTTATGATAATACTTGTGTTTATAAAATCAATGAACAATGAACCTTTTAGAAGGTATAGATACAGGCGCGCGTAGCACGCCAATGTGCTCGTTTTTAAATAAAACTACAATAATATATAGTAGTTTTTAATATTACTCGGTTTTTTATGGCTACTTCGTTAAACGACGAAATTACCTTTGGACCACACAAGGCCCAATTTTATGTCTAAAAATCCCACCACCTACACATCGTTTTTTACCTTCTCTTGACCAGTTAAAACTGTTTACTATGCTGTGACGAAAATTCAAAGTTACTGTGAAAAAAAGTCTGGTGCAAGACTATCAGTCGAAATAAATAATAAATATACTGTTTTATTACCGAAAAAAGATGCTGAAAATTATTTTGGTTATAAAAAAAAGTTCCTTGAATTAAAGGATGGTATTAAAAGAAGAGTTTTAATATTGCAATGTATTGGAGAAAGCAATCAAGTTGTATTATTAGAGAATTGGCCTGAGCCTGTACACAGAATATTCAATAAATAAATTATATTTGAAAAATTCATTATGTTATAATTTTTTTATTAAAAAATTCTTATAGCTATATACATTGTAAATATAATTATTTATAATTCTGATTCATTTTCCCATGTATCATGTTCAGAAACCTAACCATCTTACAAATACTTTATTTTTCGTTTTTTTTAAATTTTTTCGACAAGATATATATCTAAATAGCGTACTGGACTCAGTTCTTCTTGATAAAAACATCCTTCAACATTGTTATCTTGATAGTTAGGAAGCTTGTCTGTTATTGGTATTGTATTCAATACTTTTGCGATTGTAAAAACTTCAGTTGTTTAATTGGGAATGTAGCTTTTTTCGAAAACTTTTTTATATTTACTTATTCGCACTTTATCACTAATTTTAAATTTATTTTTCAACATTGATGTGACACAAAACATTTAATTTTTATTATGATATATTCCTCTCAATATATCCTTTTCATTGTTTTTAGTTACATTTTTTGGTTCCATTTTTATAGTTCTGTGCTTTGTATTATTATAATTTCTGATCAATTCAGAAAGTATAGTCAACTATTTATTACTGCCTTGGAAAGTAAATCTTTCCCACATTTGATTTATCAGGGTTCTATAGAACCTTTCGACTATACTTGCTTTCAAAGTACTATATGTTGAGTACATATTTAGAATATATTCTTTTATGAGTTTTTCAAGTTCACTGTTGTGAAATTCTTTTCCCTGATCGACATGTAAATGTTTTTGTGGATATCGACCTTTCAGAAAAACAGATTTCATTGCTGCAGTAACATCTTTTGCACTTTTTGTCTTGAGTAGTACAGCAAATGCAAATTTGGAAAAATTATCAATTATTATAAGTATAAACTTGTAATTTTCATTTACAGGAGCATATGCACTCATGTCGACAAGATCACATTGCCATGTTTCGTCAAGAGCTCTAATATCAACATATCTACGTTGATGATATATGCGAGCAGGCTTGTGTAATTCATGTGCCACAACGCTTCTCAAATAGTTATTGTCTTATTTCTTATTATTATTTTCTGTTGTTTTATTCATTTTTATTTTTGATCTTCTAAACGTACTCCCAAAGTTTTTGTCAAATAAGGAGATATACTTGCAACTTCTGTACTCAACTCATCTCATTTACGACGTGATTTTTCAACACTTTTTTGCAATGTGTCCACTCCGATTGTCAGTTCACTAATGACTTCAGTATTATATTTTTGCCAATCTTCTTGCATTATTCTAAGAAGATTATTAGTTCCATTTTTAATCGTAGTCAGTGCACTTTTTTTTGAAACAGCATCATTCATGTCTTGGGCATTGGCAATGTGACATAATTTTATTTCTGCAATGTCATAATTTCCATCTTCTGTAAATTTAAAATCTTCTCCAGGTGGTCCTCTCATTGCATCGCCATCACTTTTTCCTTCAATAGAATATTTTCGTTTATTTGATAATTGACGTTCGAATATATCAACACTAGACATTATTCCACGCCAATTTCCTCTAAATTACTATTCACTAAAGATTAAATGAACACATTTATTAACAAATAGAACCAGCTTCTTTTAATTCTTCAATAATTGAAAGAATTCCATTAGCGTGACTATTATTGCCAGCTTGAGTAAGTAATTGAAGACGATTGACAAGCTCATTGGGATCATCACAATATATATAATTTGTATTGTTTATTTTTTTATTTTTTGTAGTTGTAACCGGTGGTTTTTTAAACTATTTGAATTTTTATTAATATTGAAACTTTGCCACCAAATTACTTTAATTTATTATTTAGGATTTTATTTAAATACTTTAAATAAAATAGAACACAAATTTTAATTTATTATTTTTAAATTTTTAAATGGTGGACATCGACGTCTGTGTCATCATCATCAGCATCACTCATATTATTCTCATGAAAAGTTAACGAATCAATATCAATTTTTACATCATTATTTATCAATATTGATTTTTCTTCTTCTTCTTCTGTCTCGTAATCTTCTTCTGTCGTGTATTCTTCGTCTTTTCTCTGAACATTATTTTTTTTTATTGCTTGATTTTCACTGGAGCTTGGTGCTGTTTTTTGTTTTGATACATCGGCTAGCATGTTTTTTAAAGGCTCAGTTATGATCCTAACACCTTACTTGTTATTCTTTTATTTTTAACTCAACCATATTTAATTAATTTATGTTGACTAATGGTTGTTTTTAAAACTCCATGTTTTTTCACAACTAAACAAGCTGCTAGCTTAATTTGTACTAACGTGTAAACATATAAATACTTGGGATTTTATTGAATAAAGTTAGTTCCTCAAACACAATGATGGAGCATCAACTTGCAGATAAAAAAAAAAAGATAAAAAAAAAAAGAAAGGAGTCTGTTCAACAGTATCATCAATAGCTGGCTACTTGAACTACACGTTCCACAGTATAATTATTGTAGTCCGGGTACAAAGCTCCATGGAAGATTAGCTCGTGGGGAACGCGGTGTTAATCCATTGGATGGACATTGCCGCGAGCATGATATAAGCTACTCGAAAAATCCTGACAATCTCGAAGATTGACATGAAGCTGATAAAATACTTGCCGATAAAGCTTGGCAACGTGTATTTGCCAAAGACTCGTCGCTTGGTGAAAGAGCTGTAGCTTGGGGTGTGACAACTACAATGAATTTGAAAACGAAAATTGGTATGAGTTTAAATAATATAAAGAAAAATGAAAAAATTGATCATAAAATCAAGAAAAAACAAATAAGTAAAAAGGATAATCAAAAAGATAAAAAAATCATCAGAAAACGAAAAAATAAAAAGATTTTAACAAGTCTCAACAGGATTATAGATATATCAAAACAATCTATAAAGCCTGGAATTACTGATCCAATAAAGGTAGTTTTGGAAAGTGCAGGTGTTGCTGTCAAAAAAGTGGTGGAAAAAAAAAATTTGTTTACCACGAATTTTACCTCTTCCATTAAATGAAGAAAATAACAGTGATGGTAGTATACTTCCATTTTTGATACCACTATTTGCTGGATTAAAGGATCTAGTGTTATGACGGGTGGTGCAGCAACAATTTCAAAGACAATAAATGTTGTACATGCAGCAAAAAAATTACTACGAGAAAATCAACGTCATAATAAAAAAATGAAATCAATTGTATTGAGCAAGCGATTATTCTTATCTTTTTCTAAAAGAAGATTAGGTCTCTTTTGAAAGCCCGCAAAAAACGTAAATAAGAAAAAAAACTTGTAATGCTACCACATCGAGCTCTTTTAATTAAATATTGATATAATCAAACACGCCAAAGCAAACATAAATAGATATCTAAGAAACATCAGCAAAACCAACACAATATTTAGCAAATTACCAAACAAAACATCATCAGGTACAGATAAAATTCCTCCTATAATTTTAAAACATCTAACAGAAAAATATATATCAGCATACACAATTATTTTTAACAATACTCTGAACCATTACTACTTCCCAAACTCTTGGAAAGTAGCACAAGTTATTCCTCTACCAAAAAAAAAGGAAAAGAACTAGATGACCCAGCTGGAACTAGACCAATAAGTCTTACACCATCAATAAGTAAGGTTTTGAATCAATAATAAATAACAGCATAAATTTCTTCTGCAAAAACAACAAAACAATCCCAGACGTACAATTTGGGTTTAAACACAAACATAGTACAATTCATGTAGTACACAAACTATTCTGTGACACCAACAAATACCTTTGTGACAACAAAATGGTAGGATCCTAATTAATAGATCTCGAAAAAGCCTTCGACACGGTGTGGCACGATGGATTGATATAGGTACCAGTTGGAAAATGAAAAATTCCCAAAATGTCTTATTTATATAATAAAAAATATGATAAACAACAAAAAATTCGAAACAACAAATGGTAAACACTCGTCATCAATCACGTTCAACATACAAGCTGGCCTCCAACAAGGCACAATAAACTCTCCAATACTTTTTAACATTTGCACTGCTAACATTTCAAATTCATTTGGTTTAAATGAACAAGACTCACATACATATTCAATTGGTTTTGCAGATGATTTCATCATTTATACAGCAGATAAATCACCAGAAATAATTCAAGATACATTAAACAACCTGGTAAATAAAATAAACACCTTTTATACCACATGGAGGCTGAAACTGAACCCTGAAAAATGCAACACAATCTTGTTCAGAAGATCACACAGAACTCAAAAAAAAAAATTAACAATAAAAAAAAACCACACAATTCAAATATCAACATTCAAACCAACGACAGGTGAACAAATTAAAATACCACACTGCAAAATCGTAAAATACGTCGGTATTAATATAGATGAAATGATTAGACTGGACGAACATCTAGCAATTCAACTAACAAAAGCAAATAAAGCATTTATGGCTCATGCCAATTTATTTTATAACAAAGCTCTGTCTACCAAAGCTAAAATTATTTGCTATGAATTAATGGTTCGTCCAATTTTAATATATGCCTGTCCTCTGTGGTGGAATGCTCGTGCCACACAAATAGAAGAATTAAGATTATTCGACAGAAAATGCATCAGGCAGTGCTTGCAATGATTTAAAACAAAAAAAAAGGATTATATACAAAATATATAAATAATAGAATAATCTATGACAAAGCAGCAATCTCGAGAATAGACTGTTTTATTGTAAAAATCTCAAGGGGCTATTACAAAACTCTACCTGAGCATGAAAACCTATTAATTCAATCTCTGAGTAAAACAGAAGAAACAATTTTTGAAACGTAAAACTTTTGGTTACCCAACACCACCAGATTTTATTTTATGTAATCAACAAGGTCTTCTGCAAGATGACAAAAATATACCAGTGTTATACCACTGAAAAAGACACAGAAGAAATAAAAAACTGTTACTAAACCTTGACGATTACACCAAAAAAAACATAAATACATCTGGATACTCAACATCGATTCTCACTAGAGAGTACCTGAATACACACAGGCTCAATACAAAAAAAATACTGGTGGATAGACATTAACGACAAATGGATAAAAAACTTAAACTGCAGATTAAAAAATTAAAGCAAATAAAATTAAAAGAAAACATAAAAACTCGAGATAATCTTTCCTATCAATTCTTTTTTTCCTTTACATCACCTCCATACAAAAAAAAATTGTGTGTGTTAGCAGTACGCGCGAGGGAAGTAAAACTTCTTTCGCAGTCCGTCAAGATATTTGTAACGACTTTAATAATATCAACAATCAATTAATTGATGATATTAATAATTTTGATAATGTTCATAGTATAAATGATGATGTCAATATACGATATTTATAATAATAATATCGATCATATTAATGATATTAAAAATAAAAATATTGAAAATATTATCAATATTATATCGTTATTGATATTATTATTATTATTCATACTATGAATATATATAAATGATAATAATAACAACAATAATTTTGATGATATTATCAAATATTAACAATATTATTGATATAAATAACAATATCTATAATAATAATATTCGAAATATATATCATTACACATGAATGAGTGTGTGTGAGTTCACGAATGGATCGCTGTAAATGATAACAATAATAATAATATTGAGATATATTATTATTGCAATGGCAACGTATGTGTAAGACCTGGTCCCGGATGGATCGCTGTATGGTTCCCTATACAAAATACATATCTCACATGTAGACTATTTGCTCCCACACTTACGATACTTGTGACGTAGGTATTTTACTATAGTATAGTAGCAATGTAATATAGGCGTATGTAACACACTATACTTGGTTCACGATGGTTTTCTCAGGTCTGGTTACGTATTTTATAATCCAATCAGGTGGACCGCGCCCCTCTACCATTTCTAAGACTGAGTTAGGCTCTCGAATTAGTTCTCGTGACTCCCACGGTTGTTGGCTTCCGAGATAACCAACATGGCTCCCCCCGGTGATTTTGAGGAGGATGGTGAGAAATCCTCGTTGTTAACCTTGGCCGATAGTTCTCGCCGCGCAGGTCAGAAAATCGGTTACAATATCAATGATACTATTGTTAATAACAATACTTCATTATTATTATACAGAATAATAATGTCAATAATAATTTTAATAACATTATAAATTAGAAATAATATCAATATATATATTATAGTAATAATATAAATGATATTAAGTATATTAATAATCACATTTATAATATCAATAATACTTATACTTGAACAATCATTAATACTTATACTTGAATATTAATGTCAGTATTGACCTTATCATTATCAATATTATATCGATATTATTATTATTATTATTATTATTAATATTATATTGGTAATATTATTAACGATGGTATTATTGAAATTAATGTTGTTATTTTTATTTAAACTACGGTTTGTGACGAGACTCGCTCGTCTACCTTAAATTAAAATTATATTTATTTTTCTAGGGTTGTTTTTCTTTATTATTTATTATTATTATTGTACGGTTGACCAGTGACGCTTTTATTATTTTTATTTCTGTGAGTAAGGAGGGGAAAAACCGGTTTGTACACCTAATAATATCCCCTCTAGTACTACCATTCCCACCGTGTGCCCTACTATGCTTTTGACTGGTCAATTTGGGTAACTTATCTGAGATTGGTCCATATCAGTCATAGTGGAAATAAAATTGGAAAGGGTAAAATCACAGCTATTTAAGCTGTGGCACAGCACACACAACACACATTCCCTTGCCTACAGCCGCAGCGGGTCTAGGTTCTCTGGTGAGCCATCCCAGAACCTCGGACAACCCCTCCCTTGCCCCCTTGGAATTGGAGTCATCCATTCTATAGCCTTAGGAAGTGGAGCCATCCCTTCCACCAAGGTCTAGGAGCAGGAGTCATCCATCCTAAGATTCCCCTCTACCTTGGTCATTGTTAGTAATGTGTGGTTCTTTTGTCTCCCTTTGTTAGTAAGCGTACTTGGTCAATCATTTATTGTGTTGTATTTGGATATTAGATAGGTTTACGTATTTAATTATAAAATAAACTTGGTTAATTTTGAGTACATTAATTATCGTTTTGTTGAGTGATACAAAAAACGTCTCAATGATGTCTTTTGTTTCGATAGCTTTGGTGATTTAAAGCCTCCACAAGAGCTGATTGATTATCTCGGTGTTGGTAGCATTAAATATAATTATGAAAAATATCAAAATTGTAATACAATTGTTTGTGGTCATCTATTGTTCTGTAGGAACAATATATATATAAATTCGTCCTCTGGCATGGGTAAGCGAAGATGCATTTATGATGCCTTCTTCGTTTACCCACAAAATATTTTAAAGGATAAACCTTCACAATTCATCGGCTACGGTAATCCTGGAATAAAGCCTTGACGGGGGTGCACATCGCAAAACCGAGACCACCTCCTGAAGGCGAACCGAATTGAACTTGCATGCATCCACAAACAGAAATATGCGTCAAATTTATAAACATGTTTGAACGGAGTCATCTATGCGAGGCTGGCCACCCCTCATGGATGACCTTCCGACTTCACAACTATTATGCGTTAACAAAGTCCGCGTGTCCCTAAAGGAACATGCGAATGAAAACCAATTTCCTCATCGTCTCGTCCAATCACAGGACATTCACCTTGATTTTCTTCAATGCATGCAACTTTCCCTAAGCTCTCTGTTCTTCTTCTCTCACCCCTTCAAACTCTCAACTTAGAAAAAGCAGAAACAAGCGACACAACATTTTTATACGTTGAACGCAGCACACCTAGTTGTTCACAACACGACATTCATATAATATTTAAACTGAGCTGATTGTACTAAACAGAATAAAAAAAAATATATAACTTCCATAATAAACTATAATAAAAACTTGAATCCGAAACCAGTGTTAATAAATCAATTATTTATTTTCCACCGAACATTTGGTGCCTCCTGTGAGGTTGATATCAATATCTGTACACATAATTACAAATTGATTCAACCTATTGTGATTTACGATACAAGACGTAAAACAATACGAGTGTGTACAAGTGTTGCTTGTGAGTGTACAAACGGAAAGTTGACAGTACAGCAAAAATAATACCAGTATTATACAACTCGCCAACATTACGTAAGTAATATTGTTAAGTCAACGCCGGTCAAAATATACATTAATTTCTATTCCATTTCCTCCACATACACATACCAACAATAAATATTTTACCACATACACACATCAATAGCATGGCCGACGAGAAAAGAATCACCTTCATCACGCGCAAACGGTCAACGTTAAAATCAGCATTGACCAAATTATCTGACATTATTGCTGCAGATAATTATGACAACGATAATCTAGCAGCTCGATTAGAGCGATTACATGAAATGTTTACGGGCTATGAAGAGTTGAATGAAGAACTTGCTACATCCAATCCTGATCACCCGCACTTATCTGAATTTAATAATATAGAAGATCGGTATTTTGCCATTGTCGGGAATATCAATAGAATCTTTAACGGGCCAGCCGACGGCAATAGTTCGCGGGTATCGATGGGGCCCACGCAAAATCCCGAACCATCGTCTCGACGCTTGAAATTACCGCAAACGGTACTGCCGACCTTTGATGGTAAATTCGAAAATTGGGTCAATTTTAAAGATGAATTTACCGAGCTTATTGACAGCCAAACTGATCTGTCTGACTCCTTGAAGTTCCAATATCTTAAACAAGCACTTGTCGGAGATGCGAAAAATAAAATTAATATGTTTTCGACAACGGGGGGGAATTATCAAAAGGCATGGGATATTCTACAACGGGCGTACGAAGTAAAGAGATATTTAATTAATGAACATCTGTCAAAATTAAGTGGGTTGCCAGTTCAAAAAGAAGAAAATACCCAAAGTCTTATTAAACTCGCCGACGATGTGCAACAAAATGTTGGGATATTGGAATCACTGGGGGTCACGGTTGGATCAGAAATGTTGGTACATCTTGTTGAACTCAAATTGCATAAAAAAACGAGCGAAAAATGGGAAAATTCCTTGAAACGCGATGAAGTCCCAACTATCAGTCAGATGTATGAATTTTTGTATCACACAGCAGTTTGCGTATCAAAACGACATGTCACCGAGTCAAGTAAAAATGACGCAACTTCTAAGTTACAACCAGCACACAAAAAAATGCGCGTTGAAAAACCCAGCATGCATAGCCATGCGTTTTTGACTCAGAATTCATCTCAGCTTCTCAATCATAATAATAACAGTCAAATATATACAAAGGATTGCGTCATTTGTAAAAATATGCAACATCCGTTATACAGATGCGAGGCATTTAGAAAATTAAATGTACAACAAAGAATAGCTGCAGTCAAGAACGCAAGGCTATGTTACAATTGCTTGCGTGATCATAGAGGTCTATGCAGATTTGGTGGGTGTACGATTTGTTCAAAACGTCATAACACTTTATTACATTTGTCCATGCCTAACGAGAAACCGTCGAATCAATCTGTGACGACGGTGGCCTGACTAAGTCAAAAATCGCCATGCCTTGTATCCGCCTTGTCCACGGCGGTGTCTTTGATGCCAAGCGCCAGGATTTTAATACAAACAAAACAAAAAAGGTGGATACAGGGCCGGGCGTTACTAGACACAGGCTCCACAGCCAATTTTATTACTGAACGGTTCGCGACTCAACTAAATTTACAAACTCAACCATGTTCATTTGCCATTTCGGGAATAGATGGAATCAATACGATATCACACAGCACCGTCTCATTAACAATAAAATCACTTCATAGTGACTACACTAAATCATTGACATGTTTGACTATTCCAACAATAGCGGGGTTGATACCATCTGAGATTTTTCCGCGTAATAACATTGATATACCCAAAAATTTAAAACTAGCAGATCCGGAATTTCACCTACCTAGAGAAATAGATTTATTATTAGGTTCGGGATTAAGCTTGTCATTATTTTCTATTGGTCAATTTACATTATCTCATAAAAAATACGATCTCATTGTGCAAAAAACTAAGCTGGGTTGGATCATCGCTGGTGATCCATATCATTCTCAACCTTCGGAGAGCGTGACCTGTCATCTCACCAATTTAAACGAACAATTAGAAAAATTTTGGAAAATTGAAGAAGTAAATTTAGAAAATAAAAAATCAAAAGATGATATCGAATGTGAAAAATTTTATACGGATACAACGACAAGAGAGTCGACAGGTCGATATATAGTACGTCTGCCATTCCGGGGGGGCGAGGGCTTTGGGACCCCTGACTTGGGTAATTCATACAAAGCCGCATTGAGTCGTTTCTACATGCTTGAAAAGAAATTTGAACGGGATTCCAAACTTAAAGTACAATATTATAAAGTAATGCAAGAGTACATAGATTTAGAGCACATGTCATTATCAAAAAACTATCAAGAAAACGGTTACTATATGCCTCACCACCCGGTATTTAAAGACTCAAGTCTAACTACTAAATTGAGAGTCGTGTTTGACGCGTCTGCCAAATCTGATAACGGGAAATCTCTAAATGACAACTTACTGACAGGTCCGACTATACAAAACAAAATATTCGAACAATTAATCAAATTTCGAATCCACCAATACGTTGTCACAGCGGACATAGAAAAAATGTATAGACAGATAAGTTTACATGAAGACGACAGGAAATATCAGCGTATTTTATGGAGAGACAGTGACGGCAATATTAAAACGTTTCATTTAAACACAGTTACCTTTGGCGTATCTTCGTCTCCATATCTCGCCATTCGCACATTACATAAACTCGCGGAAGACGAAAGCGATAAATTTCCGAAAGCGGCAGAAGCCGTTAAAAATGACTTGTATGTAGACGATTTGTTGACCGGTGCAGACACTTTAGACGGTTTATTAAAGATACGTGACGAAATAATTGCAATGCTCAAGCGAGGTGCCTTTAACATAAGACAGTGGGCGTCGAACGATCAGCGGGTGCTCGAAGGTCTTAAAGACAAAAACGTCAATTCACATCTGTTATTAAATAAAACGTGCACGTTAAAAACGTTAGGTATTTCATGGCGCATTCATGACGACAAGCTAACATACAATGTAAACGCAATTGAATTAGAATCAAAGGTAACAAAAAGAAAAATTTTATCGGAAATCGCGAAAATCTACGATCCCTTGGGACTATTGGGCCCGGTCATTCTCTATGCAAAAATTATTATGCAAAGATTGTGGAAAGAGGAAATTCATTGGGATGAATCAGTCCCTCTGGACATACATGACTCGTGGGTTAAATTCACACAGCAACTCGAGCTAGTTAAAGAATTAAATATAGCAAGGCGATTAGTCATTAATGAATTTATTGATGTGCAAGTGCACGGGTTTTGTGACGCGAGTCAGACCGGGTATGGAGCCTGTCTCTATCTTCGTTCCACCAATAAAACTGGTGAAACATTGTGTCGATTAATATGCGCGAAGAGTAAAGTAGCTCCTTTAAAATCGACCATCACCATACCAAGGCTCGAATTATGCGCAGCACTTTTACTGACAAGACTTTATCGGGAGACCGTGTCTTTTTTGAATTGGGACATCAATAATTTCACATTTTGGGGGGACTCAGAAATTGTCTTACACTGGTTAAAAACAGACCCACAGAAACTGCAAACATATGTGGCTAATCGAGTTTCCGAAATACAAGAAAGTACGAAAAATATCGTGTGGAGATACGTGCCGTCAAAAGAAAATCCAGCGGACATACTTTCAAGGGGTGCCACACCGAGAGACTTTGTGAAAAACGAGCTATGGTTCGAAGGCCCCCCTTGGCTGAAGCGAACAGTAAAGTATTGGCCGGATAAAAGAATAGTCGTGAAAGAAATACTAGAATTAAAAAGACCTATTTGTTTAATCTCTAAAGTTGACATAAACCTTTTTACCAGATATTCATCATTTAATAAATTAAAAAGAGTCATAGCTTATTGCCTACGCTGGACTCGTCTTAAACAAACATACGGCATGGGAAAACAATTAAAAATACATGAATTAAAAGAAGCAGAAAAACGAATAATAAAAACCGTACAATCATTAGTCTTTTGCGCAGACATTAAAGCACTCGAAAAATCACAATTCCCAGTCACGCGAAACCGCTTAACACCGCTGAACCCATTTATTGACGCCGACGGTTTACTTCGGGTAGGTGGTAGACTTCGACATGCAGACATTTCTCAATATCAAAAACATCCGATCATATTACCCTCAAATCATTTTCTAACCGATCTTATAATCCGAGACACGCATCAAGAATATTTACACGCTGGAATCCAATCTACATTGTATTTTATTAGACAAAAATTTTGGTTGATTGATGGCCGGAATCAAGTACGAAGAGTAATACACAAATGCATTAAATGTTTACGTTTCCGGGCAAACTCAACTAAGTATAAAATGGGCGATTTACCGAAAGAACGGATAACGCCAAATCCCCCTTTTTCTCACACAGGTGTAGATTTTTGTGGTCCCTTTTTTATAAAAGAAAAGAAATTCAGAAACCGTAACAAAATTAAAGTATATGTGTGCGTATTCGTATGCATGTCTGTGAAGGCGATTCATTTAGAAGTGGTGGATGATATGACGACTGAAGCATTTCTTGCTGCTGTCCGTCGTTTTAGTGCGAGAAGGGGTTTACCAAAACACATGTTTTCCGACAACGGAACCAATTTTGTAGGCGCTAACAATCTATTGCGGGAATTATACGATCTATTTAATTCAGAAAAACATAGAGAAAAAATTAATAAGTGGGCGGTTGATCACGAATTGGAGTGGCATTTTATTCCTCCCATTGCGCCACACTTTGGTGGACTTTGGGAGTCATCCGTGAAAATTTTTAAACATCACTTAAAGCGAGTAGTGAGTGATGCGTTGTTTACCTTACATGAATTCGAGACACTTGTAGTAGAAATTGAAGGGATTCTTAACTCACGGCCCATTTCCACTTTATCCTCAGATCCTAACGATCCAATTGCCTTATCACCAAATCACATTTTGATCGGCAAAACCTCAGCAATATTACCAGAACGTGAATTGTTATCAACACCTACTAACCGTTTGTCAACTTGGCAACACTTGGCGAAAGTACGTCAAGATTTCTGGGCTCGTTGGAGCTTGGAATACATTAACGAGTTGCAACAACGAAAAAAATGGTTCAAGGATGGCGACAACTTAAAGGTGGGTAGAGTCGTGCTTATAAAAAGTAAAACTCTTCCTTGCCAACAATGGCCATTGGGGAAGGTCATCAAGGTCAATCCAGGGGCGGATGGAGTGGTCAGAGTAGCCACTGTCAAGACCGCACAAGGCGAATTTCAACGTCCAGTCACACTATTGTGTCCTCTACCAGAAGAGCAGCCAACATCGCTTACGACCAGATCAACAATTAATTAAGCCTACTCTATTATTGTAAAATTCACATAATTCACAAATTGTCATTTTAAAAAAAAAAAAAAAAAAAAAATCAATCATGTTTTTTACACCGATACATTAAAGTTTCATCATATTGCATGTATCATTACACGATGAACGAGGTGTGTTGCGTATAACAAAATATAACAATAACCTAGGTTATCGATTATCATAATCAAAAATCAATAATAAGCGACAATGTACATATTCCAATATTCTTGGACTACTCCGTAGCCGGTGACGCCTTTGACACTAAATTCTTGCCGGGGGAGGATGTTCTGTAGGAACAATATATATATAAATTCGTCCTCTGGCATGGGTAAGCGAAGATGCATTTATGATGCCTTCTTCGTTTACCCACAAAATATTTTAAAGGATAAACCTTCACAATTCATCGGCTACGGTAATCCTGGAATAAAGCCTTGACGGGGGTGCACATCGCAAAACCGAGACCACCTCCTGAAGGCGAACCGAATTGAACTTGCATGCATCCACAAACAGAAATATGCGTCAAATTTATAAACATGTTTGAACGGAGTCATCTATGCGAGGCTGGCCACCCCTCATGGATGACCTTCCGACTTCACAACTATTATGCGTTAACAAAGTCCGCGTGTCCCTAAAGGAACATGCGAATGAAAACCAATTTCCTCATCGTCTCGTCCAATCACAGGACATTCACCTTGATTTTCTTCAATGCATGCAACTTTCCCTAAGCTCTCTGTTCTTCATCTCTCACCCCTTCAAACTCTCAACTTAGAAAAAGCAGAAACAAGCGACACAACATTTTTATACGTTGAACGCAGCACACCTAGTTGTTCACAACACGACATTCATATAATATTTAAACTGAGCTGATTGTAATAAACAGAATAAAAAAAAATATATAACTTCCATAATAAACTATAATAAAAACTTGAATCCGAAACCAGTGTTAATAAATCAATTATTTATTTTCCACCGAACATCTATGTCTCAAATTTCTGGCTGGCAAGAGACTATAAATAATCATGAAACATACTAAAATAATCATTCGTCATGAATGATTCATTTACGTTGACATTGTCGGGCAGGTCATCGACTCTTGAAACACAATACTTTCCACCGATTGAGTTGTCAGCAAATAAAAATTATGTTACTGGGCTTGTCGAGTTTACAACATTTATTTCTATTGTTGACGTTGGTAACAATAAAGTCTACATTAAAGGTTGTAAACTGATTACAATTCCAACATGAAGTTATGAAATTGAGGATATTGAAAGTTATATCCAAAAAGCAATATGTCAGAGTGACGTTACTATTAGTATTAAACCAAATAACAATGAACTACATGTGAGGTAAAATGTAACAAACGTATATTCATTTTGAACTAGAAGACTCGATCGGAAGATTGTTGGGCTTTACAACACGAATCCTCGAAGCTGATATTCTACATAAATCTGACTTGCCTGATGCCGTATTAAAAGTCAATACACTCCAAATTCAGTGTAACATAACAACTGGTGCATATATGAATCAGCACAAAGTTCCCACTATACATTAATTTTTCTCAGTTGTGCCTCCTGGATATAAGATTGTTGAAGTACCATCTCATGTCATTTATCTTCCAGTCACAGTGCGAGCAATACATCAGGTGCAATTAAAAATTGTCGATCAAGATGGTGAAATTGTGAATTTCCGTGGAGAAACTATTACAATTCGACTGCACATTAAAAGTGTTAAATAAGAAAAAAAATATGGGCATCGTTTTTTTTTAAAAAAAAAGAAAAAAAGAATAAGCATAATAATAAAATAATTGGGCAAAGCTATTAATGCGAGACATTATGCTAAAAAAAAAAATCAGTCAAAAGGAAGGAAGCAAAACGATAACATATCAGAGTATCCAGTTTCTCAAGAGTCTCGGTCTTAGTCCACGTCAACAACATCAAAAGAAATAAAAGTATCATTTTGTTGCTTTTTTTGTATTATACCATGAATGAAATTTTAAGTATACAAGAACCGATCATTTTTGATGAATCGATTGCCCATTGTGAGTTACATGCTCATCAGCCTTATGGCTCTTGAACATTTAATAACAACGATGAAATCCTGATTGGAATTCAACATCAAGATTTATGGGTACCTCCAAGTAAAAATTCACTACATATTACTAGATAATTTCTTACAAGTGACAAAAAATATGTGCCAAAAACGACTTCATTAGTACGAATAGCAATAGCACACATGTTTAAAGAAACCCGCTATGAGATAAATGCAATTGAAATTAATCGGAGCAAAAATGTTGGTCTTACGACTCTTATGAAAGGATGTATTTCCTTAAGTCCACATCAAAAATCATTATTGGAGAATGCCGGATGGTTAATGTCTGTTAATGTCTGATGAAGAATCATTATTCGATTCGAATGGTTATTTTGATATATCAATACCACTGAGCCTACTGCTAGGATTTGCTGAAGATTATAAAAAAATAATTATCAATGCAAATTATGAACTCATCCTAATAAGAGCAAATAGTGATGTGAATGCCTGTTTACAAGAACAACCTGCAGAAGGAAAAAGTGGCGAAAAAATACGAATTAAACTTCAAAAGGTGGAATGGATTGTTCCATATTTCTTACTATTACACAGAAATACCACGACCATTATTTACAAGACAAAAATTTTTGAAAGCAGCTTCACTTATTGTCATAGATCGTTCAAAGCAAAATGAACTTTCAAAATCTGGACCAGTAGATATTTGACTTGACTTTGAATCAACAACACAATTTCCAGCTCAAACATCAGCTTATTGTTTGATTTTACATGATCGAATTGTTGAATATAATCCAATTAGTGGGTCAGTACGCAAGCTCGTCTAATATATGCCTGTAAACTTACTAATCATATATTTATCTCATAACAATATGTAAAAGAATGAAAAAAAAAACAATAAATCAAATAATGTACATTAAAAAAAATTGTTGTATATATTATTTTCTTCTTATTTTATATATTACTGAAAAATAGAAATTATTATTCAAATAAATAATAAACCAATAATGTATGTTAGAAAATTTTTTCATTTATTTATTTTTATTTTGACATAATGTACAATCTTTAATCATGGATGATGGCCCGTTAAATTCATCTGATTTTTCGTCTTGATGATGACAATGTTCAATGCAGCGTTTATATTGAAAAAAATCTTTTTTTGTTTTAAATTTTTCTGTCAATTTGTCCATACAGCATTAATTGAGTTTGGTGTCAGCAGAAAAATATATTTCTCTGGTAAATTTGCAATATCTTCTGTTGCTATTTTTTCTAGACTCTCAAGATGACAAAATAGCTGAATCGATTTTTTCAATGATGAAACTGATCCTCAGGTAGTTCGGAACCATACTCTTAATTTTTGTACATTATCCAATGCACAAGTAAGAGTCTATAAATTGAGATGATAACTCAGATGGTGAACATAGTTTTTTTGACATATCTTAGTTGGTAGTTTATCATGCGCTGGACAATCCATATCAATTAAATCGATAATAGTTTTATCGTCTTTCAAAATATTGCTGCGCCGTTTTTTTTTCTCATGACCTTTTACATATACGTAAATTGATGACTCAAAGCTGTCATTCATAATTTTTCCATGTTCGTTATAATCAACATCTCCCGAGTTCGATAACAATCCATGATGATTGTTTGTTAACCAATTATTTGTTAGTTTGCAAGCAGATGATAATGTACTCATGCACATGGAGGCTTGAAATACTACCGACTTAATATCATCTTCTTGATTTAAATTTGCTATTGCAAATTCTTTAACAATAAAACTTTGATCAGCATCATAAAATCCTTGAACATCAACAATATATTCAACCATTATGACTGAAATCTTATTCAAGACTGAATTTTTTTTTCTTTGGTACTCATATACAAAAGAGTAAAGACGCACGCACTTTGGTATCGAATTTCTAATTTTGTTTATAAAATAATTCACAGAATAAAACGTCAGCACTTTAAATCAAACAAAAGATGTGCTTACTTGCATTTTTTTATATATTATAACTATTTTCATTAATTTATTAAATTATTAATTAATTTTATTTAATTAATTTTGATCAAGAGCCCGTTTACCCATCAGCCCAACTGAGTGCAACTTTTCTCTGTACAATAGTACGTACTTGGTGATCCTTATTTCGTATTGAATTTTTTTTTTTTTTTAATATTTGATGATCCAAAAGACACGCCATATAATTATCAAAAATTATGTCTTTTAGAACTGAACCTCTTACACCTTTTGCTTTTTCGTAAGTCATATCATCATCAATGTTTATGACTCTATAAATATACAATTTGGCTCTCGAACCAGCAAATTCAGTCATAATTTTACCATTATTTTCGTCTTTCATAAGACCAATAACTTTTTTGTTGACTCTTGGCATGTTATAAATATTTTTTGGTGGATAATCTGATGTGTCAAATCCTCCATACTTTCTTTTATGTTCTCATAAATATCAGGAACTTTGAAACTTAAAATGAATAAATCAGTATCCATATAAAGTGCTTTGACATCATTGTGATTGAATTTTTTTTTGATATAATTGTAGTAAAAATCATAGATCCAGATTTTTTAAAGATCTAGTATTGTAAATCCAGAATAAATTGGTTTATTGAAAATTATTTTAACTCTTGACATTTCAATAATTGCAATGTCATCTTTATAAATTGAGCAGCTGTGAAAATTCGGGTTTGCAATCAATGATTTTGCTCCATAGCGACCTTCCCATTTTGTCACTATTTTAACATCTTTTTCTTTTCTTACATTTTGCATTGTTTTTCCATATACACTGTTGTTCATCAATTTGAAAAAATTTTTTCCAAATACTGTAGTCGCTTGCTGACGCATACCAGTATTAAGATCAATATATTTTTTCAGCCATGAGCTCTGTTTCAATATCCTATGAATTTTGTTCAACTTCATGCCAAGACCCAAATATAGTTTTAAATTTCTATAATGACATAATTTTTTTTTGAATATAATGTTTTCTAAAAATTTCTGAATATCTCGAATAGTTTTTGAGTTATAATTTATTCATTTTGATATATCGATTTTTTTTCTTAATCTAATAATAGCAATCGATAGAACCCATCAAGTAGAAAAAAAAGTTCGAATAAAATTTTTTGATCTTTCGAATAGTTTTCGAGTTATCGATATTTTTCTGATGTTGGTGGTAATTTTTTTCGTAATAAGATAATATAATGGAGCAAAAAAAAAGATGAAGATAAGAAAATAATCAAGGAGCTAAAATGATGTAGGTATTGTGTGTTCAGCTATAATTGAGATTTAAGATTAGTGGAATCTAGCAAAGTAAAAAATATAGCTAAGGAAAAGATGTAGTCAAGTAAAATATTCAGCGAAGTGAAATATTTAGCTAAGTAGAAAATATAGCTAAGTGAAAAAACTAGCTACGTAAAAAATATAGCTTAGTAAAAAAACTAGCGAAGTAAAACATATAGCTAAGTAAAATAATAAAAATTTGGATTTCTTTTTTTTTTCTTTTTTAACCGTGTACATATTTTGAAATTTATTGATAATTCAATAACTATTCGAGATATAAAAATTTTTATTTGGGCTTTTTTCTCTTAACTTGGCGAGTTTTATCGATTGCCGTTATTAAAATTTAAAAAAAAAAATAAATCAATATATCGAAATTTTCAAATTATCATAACTCGAAAACTATTTAAGTTATCGGAAATTTTCTGAAGACTTTTTTTTTTCTCTAATGAGCTTTACTGATTGCAATTATTAAATTTTGGAACTAATCGTTATTTTAATAACCATACGATATATAACCGATAAATAGCCATTTTTTCCATATTTCGACTCTATTTTTAACCACTTTGCGCATTCGTAGGAATTTTTTCCGTATATTTCCCGTAATTGTGAGCGAATTTCATATAAAAAACCAACGAAAAAACATGTTGTCTGAGATATAATAATATCCCCAAATTATATAAAATGCATCATCCCATTTTGCGGACGATTACGAAAAGAAAATAAAAAATGTTGGTTGTCGAACGATGAAAATATGCTTGCTTCCGGCAAGGATCCCGAGTGGAAATTGAATCCGGCTTGGCCGGATCCTGATCCAAATTGGATCAAGTATGGCTAAGGTAATCCCGATCCGGGTTTCCTGACCCTTTTCGAATCCATTATGGCTAAGGCTAACCGGATCCGGCTTTCCTTACTCTTTCCTGATCCGAATCGGATCCAGATTGCCGAAATTTGATCGGACTTTATTTTTTTTTTGTTAAAGTTATTTCCGGGTTAAGTCAGGTTTGGCTAAGGCTAACCGGGACCGGTTTTTCTTACTCTATCCTGATCCGAATCGGAGGCCGGTCGCCGGACTTTAATCGGACTTTATTTTTTTTTTCAAAGTTATCTCCGGGTTCAGTCAGGTTTGGCTGAGGCAAACTGGATCCGGCTTTCCTTACTCTTTCCTGATCCGAATCGGATCCGGAATGCTGGACTTTCATTGAAGTTTGTTTTTTTTTTCAAAGTTAACCTCCGGATTTGGGCTTGGCTAAGGTGAGCCGGATCCGGTTTCCCTGATTCGAAACGGATCCAACTGAGAAGTATTTAAAAAAAAAAAAAAAAAATTAATTTCAGAATGTCATTTTATTTTTTGATAATAATAAATACATTGTTGCATATATATAGTATTAATCATATCAAGTTTTTCAATTGTAATTTTGAAATAACTTTCTACACTTGTAAAGGACTTTTGATTTTATCGATTCCATGTACGCCGCTGCGGTCAAAAGGATAGAGTTGCCGACTTTGAACAGAATAGCCCAGAGATCGATCCCCGTGAAATCCGGAATTTTAGTTTAGTTTAGGTTGAATTTTCTAAGATAAAAATATTGTTAATAATGATTGTTAAAAAAAAAATTGAAAAAAGCAAATATATTTTTTTTTAGGGAATTTTAATTTCCTATTGTTTTCGCTTTTTATCTGGACCCCCCCACCCCCCCCCAAAAATTTTCTAAGTCCCTTTATCTAAATACGATAAATATGGAAAACATCATTTCATATGAAGGGAAATATAGAAAAATCACTGAATATAAAAATATGAAAAATATGGAAAAATATCAGTGAATATGAAAGAAAAATTACTGAATATAAAGAAAAACCGATAAATATGAAAAAATATCAGTAAATATAAAGAAAAAAGCGCTAAATATAAAGAAAACTCTCATAATTATCGGAAAATATCAGGGAATTATCAGTAAATATCAAGAAAAATTTACTGAATATAAAGAAAAATACGATAAATATGGAAAATATCAGTAAATATGAAGGAAAAATCACTGAATATAAAGAAAAATACGATACATATGCGAAAATATCAGTAAATGTAAAGAATAATGTAGAAAAAAATAGGAAAATATCAAAGAAAAATCAGTGAATATAAAGAAAAAAACGATAAATATAAGAAAATATCAGCAAATATAAGGGAAAAAATATTGAATATGAAGAAAAATCGCTGAATATAAAAAAAAATCCGATAATTATGGGAAAATTTTAGTGAATATGGAAGAAAAATTACTGAATATAAAGAAAAATACGATATATATGGAAAAATATCAGTAAATATAAAGAAAAAATCGCTAAATATAAAGAAAAACCGATAAATATAAAAGAATATCAGTAAATCTGAAGAAAAAAGCGCTGAATATAAAAACAACTCCGATATTTATGAGAAAATATCAGGGAAATATTAGTAAATATCAATGAAAACTTACTGAATACAAAGAAAAATAGGATAAACATGACCAGTGAAAATGTAGGAGAAAATCACGGAATATGAAGAAAAATACGATACATATGGGAGAATATCAGTCAATATAAAGGAAAAGGTAGACAAAAATAAGAAAATATCAAAGAAAAATCAGAGAATATAAAAAAAAACGATAAATATAGGAAAATATCAGGGAAATATCAGTAAATATCAAGGAAAACTCACTAAATATAGAGAAAAATACAATAAATATAGAAATTATCAGTAAATATGAAAGAAAAATCACTGAATATAAAGAAAAATACGATATATGTATATGGAAAAATATCAGTAAATATAAAGGAGAATGTAGGAAAAAATATGTCAATATCAAATAAAAATCAGTAAATATGAGAAAAATTTTGCGACGCATTGAAAATTGACTTCTCTATTTAAGGGGAAACAATACCCCAAGTTTCAAGTAAACTCTAACCTATATTTCTTGATAGAGCGAAAACCCACCCCATCAATGATTCCCAACGTACATTGGGCCCTTACTTCAGCATAGCCTGGATACTTTTTACCTTGAATCTATATAACCGTGCTTTACAACAAATAAGGTTTCAGATATACTTTAATTTGTTAAAAATATGATATTGAAACCTTGTGCCAAAATAATTATCAATATATTATAATTATCTCTTATGTATACTGAAATAAGTATTAACAATTTTCTTGATAATATACAATAATATCATAAATATTGACAAGAAGGCATGCAAAGAAAAACACTGATCTCAAAATTATCAAATGTATTTTACATATTCATTTTAGATCAAATCAAAATTATATTATTTTTTTAATCATGCAATAAAGCGTAGTTTTATTTTGCAAACAAAATAGATTACACGCATGTATAATAATGACTTCTAGTGACGTTTAAAACCTGAAAAATATTCAGACTTATCATGTGTCATCATTATAATTTATAATAATAATTCAATACAATGCACTTTGATTACATATACAGAAAAGTATCTATATATATATATATATATTGAATCATATATCAATCATGAAATTACTAGTTACTAGAGTTTTACATTATCTACAATTTTTTTTTTTTCAAGATTTGACGTTCATGCTAAAAATAAAAAACCATGCAAAATTCCTAACATATCTGTTTTTGATAATACGATTCTGGCACTGCTGGTATTCTTATAATTTTGTCATTATTAGTTACAGCAATGTTCAAGAATACATGCATGCAAATCTGTTAGAAACTACCAGAATATAAAGAACAAGCCGAATATAAAATACCATGCGAAATTTATAACATATATGTAATTGTTGTAATTTTTTTTTTGACAACTTGTTGTTACAAAATGTGAACAAACTAGTATTTTCTTCAAACTACTTACATACAAAGCAAAACCAAATTCCATTTTTTACTGTTTTGCACAACACAGACTTTTGGAATCGTTTTTTTTAAACTTTCTTTCTGAGAATAATCGATTATTTACTGTAATTGATTTTTATAATTATAATCTCTACAAGCACCTACAACTCACATCACGGGCCCCAACCTAAATTTGAGTCCCCAAATTATAGAAGCATTCTTAGTGCCATCTAGTTTTCAAATGTTTTTAAGAATAGCGTGTTGGATGATTATAACTATAAGAAGATTATAAATATTATAATACACTGAGAAAATTATGAGATTTTGCCGGTAAAAAATTTTCTTGGATTAAGAAATTTTCTTCGTTTAAGAAAATTACTTAAAATTAAGAAAAAAAATGTTTCAACGAAATCAAACGAAATGAATATCATCGGAACTCAAATCAAGAATCACGGATATTACTCTGATAAAAAAATACATCGATTGTAATCGAATTGTGGTGCAGGTGTAATAGCCTTTCATTGAAAATTTTAATACTTTAAAAGAGAATTTATTTAAAACATTTGAATGAAATTGACATATAATGAAAAACCATTTAGTTTATACTAAAAGTATCAAAAAAATAAATCGTAGTTAATTAAACTTTCAATAAAGAAATTAAGGTTTAAAATAGCTACACATATTCTTGAATGGAGATATATTCTTAATCAGAGACAAATAATCTTACAAAAATACAAAATCTTTTTCATTCGGTGTCATGAAAAAAAATCTAAGAAGAGATAACTTGCTTCAAATGCCAAAATATAAATTGAACACAATATATCTTGGATTAAATTTGACATAATTATATTCATATTTAATAATAAAAATTTTGAAATGCAAAAAGTAGAATTTTTAGTTTCAGAAAAATACACATTGAATAAAATTTTCAAACGGTTGTTGAATATCAACATGTTTTAATAATGAACAGTGGTATCTCAAATCAAGAAATTATTTGTTTCGAAACTTCATATTATTATTATTTATTTTACCAATCAATAAAAAACAAATCCTCCACGAGAACAAAACAAAGTCTCTGCGAATAAAATAAACTCTTTAATCGAGTCAAGCCTGTAAATTTTTGAACCTTTCTGTTTTTAAATTAAAGGTCAACTATTCTATTTTCGAAATGGCAGTAATCCTGTTGTGAGAAAATAAATTTTTCCTTTGACTGATATTTTTGTTCAAAAAGAGAAATTTAATGTTGTTTTAGTCGACAAATTTCTTCATTTGAGATTTTTTTCTTAAATTGAACGTTCCCAGAAAAGTTTGTCAAAAGTAAATTGTCGTAATTTAAAACGCTTTTATTATAACAAATAAAAATTTCTTGAATTAAGAAAAAAATGGACACAATCGAGACGTAACTTTATCTTGATAATCTATTATTGTTCCCTTTTGACATAAAGATTTTGAATTTCAAAATTGAATTTAAAATGTAAAGGAATCAAAGAAATTTTCATTCAATCAATTTGTTTCTAAGGAACAGCTGCTCCCGAACAAACCCAAGCACGAAATTTGTCGATAAAACAAACCTTATGGTTCATGTTTTCGTATTGCATTTTAAAATACACACTCAACCTTTTTATCAAAACACTTTTGTTTAAATTCAGTAAGTTTTCTACAATTAAGAAAATACAGTTACAACATAAAGTGGATACGTGAATTCCGCACTGTCATATTTTTTGATTGAATTTAAACTATCCAATTTTTTCAGAGAGAAATCCTCCTTCAAGATACTAATCTTTTTTTCACTAATTGTTTTGTTTAAAATAAAATCCTGAATGTTGTTTTAATCGACAAATTTCTTCATTTGAGATTTTTTTCTTAAATTGAACGTTCCCAGAAAAGTTTGTCAAAAGTAAGTTGTCGTAATTTAAAACGCTTTTATTATAACAAATAAAAATTTCTTGAATTGAGAAAAAAATGGACACAATCGAGACGTAACTTTATCTTGATAATCTATTATTGTTCCCTTTTGACATAAAGATTTTGAATTTCAAAATTGAATTTAAAATGTAAAGGAATCAAAGAAATTTTCATTCAATCAATTTGTTTCTAAGGAACAGCTGCTCCCGAACAAACCCAAGCACGAAATTTGTCGATAAAACAAACCTTATGGTTCATGTTTTCGTATTGCATTTTAAAATACACACTCAACCTTTTTATCAAAACACTTTTGTTTAAATTCGGTAAGTTTTCTACAATTAAAAAAATACAGTTACAACATAAAGTGGATACGTGAATTCCGCACTGTCATATTTTTTGATTGAATTTAAACTATCCAATTTTTTCAGAGAGAGAAATCCTCCTTCAAGATACTAATCTTTTTTTCACTAATTGTTTTGTTTAAAATAAAATCCTGAATGTTGTTTTAATCGACAAATTTCTTCATTTGAGATTTTTTTATTCAATAAAAATAATTCCATGCAATCCTGAGTTCGAAATTTGTCGATTAAGAAAACTTTTTGATACATGTTTTTGTATTAAATTTTGAAATAAACACGTCATCGTTCAACAAGACCACGCTTGTTTGATTATAGAAAATTTTCTTCAATCAAGAAAATACAATTTCAATATTTATTTATTTATTTATTTATTAGTTTAATATCCCAGGGCTGGAGGCCATTATTGGGACCAGGGTAAAATTGCAGTAAGCAATGTAAATACAAAATACATAATATATTACAATTTCTCAAATTAAATCCTTAAATATTATATATAAGTGTTACTTACAATAATCAATAATCATAATCATATTATAGTATATATTTTTGTTGATAATTTCTAAATGACGATGGCTTAAAAGTTAAAAATAAATAACAATATTATAAAACTACCCAAATCAAGGTCAAATCAAAATACCATATTTAAGACTGTCTAGACAATTTGACACAGTCAAGTATAAACCCAGGTGTAATGTGCTCACAAGACATAACTCTACTAAACAGTGACGTGTTACGACACGCCTTATTAGTAAGTTCGATCATATTTTGTAAGGGAGGAATAGTTGATGACACACATTGTCCAGCTGTAGAGTAGAATGGTGATACATTTCTTAGTTTAGTTGCCAATATTCGTAACCTAACATCAGAGAGTAGACCTGGACAATCAACAGCTCCGGTTAGCAATTTAATAAAAAAGATTATTGTTAATGTATCACGATGTACCGAGATGTTTGTCATATCAGCCAGCTGGATTAGTGTGTCATCATCACATCCTCTATCAAGAACCAATGCCTGTGTGCGATATAGCAAGTACTTTATGAATCTACGCTGAACTTTGTTCATTAACTGAAGTTGTTTTTTAGTTCTTAATGCATATGCTGCAGTACAATAATCCAGCTTAGACTTTACAAATGCATTGTACAGTGCTTTTATAGTAGAGGGACTCTTGAATGATCTAGACAAACGAAAAACCAGGCCCAGAGAGGACATTGCCGATTTAACCACCTGCTCAACTTGTGAGTTAAACAAGAACTTATCATCAAACACAACACCAAGATCTGTTATTAATTTAGTACGAGTCAAACTTGTTCCATGTATAGTGTAGTTGAATATAAGAGGGTGAGAGGACTTAGAAAATGACATAGAGTTGCACTTGGCTATATTTACTTGAAGGTCGTTTGACTTACACCAACCTACGAAAATATTTAAATTTTTTTGTAAGTAATGGCAATCATTTAGTGTTTTGATAGGT
Organism: Aphidius gifuensis; assembly: GCF_014905175.1. Taxonomy (NCBI): domain Eukaryota; kingdom Metazoa; phylum Arthropoda; class Insecta; order Hymenoptera; family Braconidae; genus Aphidius; species Aphidius gifuensis. Next base: position 15,151,096 of record NC_057793.1, read on the forward strand.
AAGTACAGTTTAACATCGTCAGCATAAAGTAGTGTATAGCAGGATAATCTGCTAGATAAATCATTAATATAAATGTTAAACAACAATGGGCCCAAATTAGACCCTTGAGGTACACCAGAAGTTGGTCCATATGGTGAAGATAAAATCCCATTGACACAGACATAACAGCAGCGATCTACAAGGTAAGACCAAACAAGGTTTATGTAGGAGAGAGGCAAATTAATTGCAACTAATTTAGTAACTAAAGTTACCCAGTTTATCTTGTCAAATGCCTTTGTCATGTCTGTGTATATCACATCAACCTGAATGCTCTTATTAAGATGAGACGATACATATTGACTAAACTCCACAAGGTTAGAACAGGTGCTACGCATGGGTGTGAATCCATGTTGGTAGCTAGACAGATAAGGAGAGAAGTAAGACATGATAACCTTGTAGAGTAATTTTTCAAAGATTTTAGAACAAACAGGAAGAAGAGATATTTGTCTGTAGTTCGATACTATCAACGGATTACCTGATTTAAAAAGTGGCTTAACCACTGAGTGTTTCCAACAGGTAGGGTAAGTACCTGTGGATATAGCCATATTAAATATAATCTTGAGAGGTTCTATCAAGGCATCTGGGCAAATCCTTATTAACGAACCAGGCAGGTTATCATAACCACAAGTATTGCTGTTTTTAACGAGCAGGATAGCACGAGCAACATCCTCAGAGGTAACAAGATCCAGATCATTCAAAAACCCGCCATCCACAACCAAGTCCAAGCTGGACTTTACATTAGTACCAAGTTTATTAAATACACTAGAGAAATGTACAGCAAATGCATCAGTTATATCCTGTAAATTATAATTAATAGTATTATTAATTAACAGACAGTTCAGTGTATTAGTTTGGTGTTTTTTATCATTGATAAATTTCCAAAACATCTTTGGATTTTTGCTAATATTACTCTCGATATTCTTATTATATAACTCGAGATCTCGAGTAGTTATTTGTTTTATTGCTAAAGTAATTGATTTGACTCTTGAATTTATTGCTAGTGAATCATTAGATTTTTTAATTTTTAGGTATTTATGTTTGCCTTTGATAAGAGCAATCAGCTCAGATGAGTACCAGTTAGGATACTTATATGTCCTATGATGATATTTAGGGGGACAGTAATTACTGTCAACTAATTTAAAGAAAGTATCATAAAAGTTTTTACAAAGATCATCAACTGTGGTTGTATTATCATCAAGGTTGAGCTGATTTACCCAGTTTATGTTTCTTAACTGTATCTTAAATTTATCTACATCTAAATACTTAATATTATATTTTGATGATAAGACGAGTGATGACTTAGGGCTAATACACTTAGAGGTGTAGTGAGCAATGTATAGGTGAAGAGGTGGATGATTGTCATCCTGTTTAACCAAAGCTGATCCCTGAGAAACGATACAAGTGGCACCAGAAACAAGAATGAGGTCAAGAATTTTATCATGAGAGTTCTTAACAGAATTGAGTTGTTGTAAGTTAAGTGTATTAATAAACATAGATATAATAGAGTAGACCATAATATTTGATGATTTTGATGTTGTATTGTAATCAGGTAGATTAAAATCCCCAGCTATAATCAAATTGTTCTTATATGTACTTAAATATTCTTGCAGTAGTTTTATAAACTTAGTAAATATTTTGCTCTTACTATTAATGATATCTGGGGGAATATATACTACAATTATTCTGTAAGGTAGACCAAGATAATCAAAGTATATACCCAGTATATTAATCTCAATAATGTTATTGATCTCCTCTGGTAAGTTAAGTATGTGTAGATTATTAAATTTATTTAATTTTACTGCACAGAGTACACCACCACCTTTTGTTTTATAATTAATATCTCTATCAGCTCTGAAGACAACAAAATGTTGGCTTTCAAAGTAGTGATAGGATGATATACTAGGATCCAGCCATGATTCAGTGATGAGAATAATGTCAGGATCAAGAACGAGCGAATTAACATACGTATCCTGAAATTTGTTTTTGATGCTTCTAGTATTTTGGTAAAGAATTGTAAAACCTAGATCAGATTGTACCATAGTGCCAGTAGAATTAGAACTGAAAGATAAAGATGAATTAGCTGAAGGAAGACATGTAGGTGATTGAGAATATACAATATTTGATTTAGACAGTGATAATGATTTATTATTGCTAAGTTTTGTGCTATTATTAGATATCACGTTGTTGGGTGTGTGTTGGCCTGAACCTTGAAGACCCCATTGATGAACCTGATTCGTGGGTTTGTAACCCCATCTTGTGCCAGCTGAGTTTTCAACTGACGTCTTTGTGCCAGTTGAGAGGGAGTAAAGTCCTGTGAGATAACCAGTGCTGACATCCAACCTGTCAGTGATTTCGCCTTTTTCATCTCCATGAATCTCTGCACAAAGATATCTTTATAGAAAATATTATTAAATTTCACCTTTGTCATTCTGGGCTTTGTAAGGGCACCAGAATGAGGGTGAATTCTTGACGATGTCACTTTGACAGTACCAATACTAGGTTGAGAGTCAAAAACAAGTTGTACTAGTTGATCAACCTTACCTCTATCACTTACAACACGTTGGGTAACATTTAACTCATTATCTGGGTCTTCAGGTATGCCAAAAACAATAACGTTTGGCATACGTTCCAGAATTAATTTACTATTATTTATTTCATCACTCATTTGAGTGATACTCATTTGATTATCAGCAATAGTTGATGAATTTGTTTTGATTTGTGTTGAGTTGTTCCCAATTGTTGTATTTAGTATTTTTACATTGTTGTTGAGCTGATCTAATTCAGCATCAATTGTTGCAAATTTTTTATTTACAGTAACTGTAAAAGATTTAAATGTATCAACAATATTGCTTAATTTAGCATCAATCGATGCATCAATTGATACTGTTTGTTGATCAAGTAGGCTCTTGATTTGTTCAAGTGTAATATCACCAGTAGATGTTGTGTTTTTACGTGGCCGACCAGGAGGACGTTTATCAGTCATAGTTGTCTCAGATGATTGTGACATAATACCATTGGAGCTTGCTTGTTGTGAGTTCAATAGCATGATGCTATTGGAACTAAATACATCATCATGACAGTCAAGAGATGTGCTAGGTCTTGTTGGAGATCTCACTATTGACATTGTGTGTATATGATGATACAGCTATACAGCTGATTGATATTCACGAGTAGCGACGTCTGGTGTGACAAATTAAAAACCTTGGTAGGTAATGTAGAATTGAATAACAAAGTGCTGGCAGTGGCAAGATTATGAATTAACTGCGATCTATTGAAGATAAAGCAGAGTATACAGGCGACCACGCCCAAAACCACCAGGTCTAGAAGATGATGTCAATGTAATGCAGTGATACTATATACATATGTATAGAATATGATAAACTCCACAATTATGAACAAGATGTTACTTGATTTAAACAATTATTTTATAGCAGCACACTTTTACTTAATGTTTCTTGAATTAAACAATTATTTATAGTAGCACACTTTGACTTAATATTATATGTGACCACGCCCAAACCACCAGGTCTAGAAGATGATGTCTATGTAATGCGGTAAAACTTATATACATGTGTATATGATATGATAAACTCCACAATTATGCAAGAAGTTTCTTGAATTAAACAATTATTTTATAGTAGCACACTTTGAAATAATATTGTATATATAACCAGGTTAAAAAGACACTGATACCACGCTTGGTTTTAGATCTTATGTCTCTAGTGCTTTTGCTATTTATTTGCTGTAGTTTGGTAATTACACTATTACTTTGTAATGTTTAGGTGTTAATAAAATCAAGTTGTTAATCACTTTATGTTTTAAACATCGTATAACAATTGTTGTATTAATAAAAATTATTTGTGACAAATGTCGTTAAGTCGATGACGCCTGAGAGGTTATGTTACAACCGGCTCAACTTTTAGCACATAAAAAACTATTAAATTATTGAAAATAACACTTCTTTTTTACACAATAATATATATAGCTGGTGGATCCGTACTGACAGTATGATATTTAACAATTAAATTGACTTTAAGATCAATAATTGAAATTTGTTAAAAATGCTTACGAGAGACGATGCGCAGCGTACGGCGTCCAACCACGTGACGGCGATCAACCAATATGAAACAAATGAGTAAATTTTGGACTGTCATATTTTTTTGTTACAATTACGATATTCTGTTTTGAATCGCAAGAATCTCGCTGAAAAAATATAGAATCTTTTTTTACGCACTTTGATTTTACGGCAAAAAACGAGATGTTGTTTTCATCAAAAAAGTTCTTCATTTAAAATTTTTATATTCAATTGAACGATTCTGGAAATTTCAGTCACGAGCAGAGATGGGCATATTGTGAGTTTTTTAGAATTACCCAAGAAAACTAGAAATACAGGAGGACGAACTTGCCTGAAAAAACCGTATCGCTATGTGATCGACGCATAATTGAGGGGCGCTAGTAGTACCTTTAAACGATTTTTTTTTACAATGCGCATAACACAAACATACTCTGGCAAACACTTAATAGAGCATTATACAGCTTCTAGGATTTCTATAAAAATTACTAATTTATTTAAAGAAATTCAGCGAAGAAATTAATTTAGATTACTCATTAATTTTTTTGCTACTTCCTTTCCTTAGCTATATTCGCCATAATTAATCAATTACAAAGCTATTGGCAAATGTATCAAAGGAGAGGATGTAGCCAAATAAATAAATACGCAGTCTAGATTATTTTTACAGGATTATTTATTAAAAAAAATTACTCTGTCAAATAGCTGTAAAAATAATCTAGTCTACGAATAAGTTTATTGGGCAACATTCTTTCCTTAGATACATTTGCCAATAGCTTTTTAATTTATTAATTATGGCAAATATAGCTAAGGAAAGGACGTAACTGAAAACTTAATTAGTAATCTTAATTGATTTCTTCGCATAATTTTTTAAAATTAATTCGTAATTTTTATAAAAATCTTAAGAGCTGTATTATGCTCTATTTAGTGTTTGCCAGAGTATGTTTGTATTATTACCAGGGTACAACATTATGCGGTGATCACATAGCAATACGGTTTTCATGAAAAAGCGAGATAGGGAGTGAGTCCTCCTGTATTTCTATAGTCTTCTTGGAATCAACCATTGATAATACGTTAAAACGTACAAAACAGTATGAAATAGATAAAACCTACGTGATCTCTCAGAAGCTCAAATTGTTACCATATAATTTTTTTTCATCTGAATTTATTCCTCAGCTACATTTTTCCTTTAACTACTGCTTGTCCTAGGTATTTTTTGTATTTATTTAATAGATCAAATACGAGTAAATTATTTTTAAAAAATGAAAATGTCCAAGGAAATGTCCAAACGTCGTAGAAAATCGGAGCAATACGGAGAACATCGGAGGAAAGTCAAGAAAATCGGAGAATTTACTTTTGTTAGGGGAAGCTAAGAAAAAATTTATCTTTACCTTTTGCCTAGCTACTGCTTGTCCTTGATATTCTTTTATTTACTTATAATAAGAAAAGAAACATGTAAATTATATTTTAAAAAGAAATATGTCGGAGGAAAAGATGTAGCTAAGAAAAAAATAGAGCTAATGGATTAATGTTGCTTCAAGAATTATATTTTCGACAGAATTGATTCCTGAGCTTCATCTTTAACTTAGCTACTGCTTTTTTTCGGACAATTGTATTTTTAAAAAATAAATTTACATGTATTTTATTTATAAAATAAATAAAAAATGTCCAAGGAAAAGCAGTAGCTAAGGAAAAGATGTAGCTAAGGAAAAGATGTAGCTAAGGAATTAAGGTTGCCACAGAATTATGTTTCAAGGAAATAATTCCTTATTCACATTAATTCCTTAGCTACTGCTTTTCCTTGGACATTTGTATTTTTGAAAAATAAATTTACATGTATTTTATTTATAAAATAAATAAAAAATGTCCAAGGAAAAGCAGTAGCTAAGGAAAAGATGTAGCTGAGGAATCGAGGTTGCCACAGAATTATGTTACAAGGGAATAATTCCTTAGTCACATTAATTCCTTAGCTACATCGTTTCCTTAGCTACTGCTTTTCCTTGGACATTTGTATTTCTAACAAATAAATTTACATGTATTTTATTTATAAAATAAATAAAAAATGTCCAAGGAAAAGCAGTAGCTAAAGAAAAGATGTAGCTAAGGAAAAGATGTAGCTAAGGAAAAGATGTAGCTAAGGAATTGAGGTTGTCACAGAATTATGTTTCAAGGAAATAATTCCTTAGTCACATTAATTCCTTAGCTACATCTTTTCCTTAGCTACTGCTTTTCCTTGGACATTTTTTATTTATTTTATAAATAAAATACATGTAAATTTATTTTTCAGAAATACAAATGTCCAGAGAAAAGCAGTAGCTAAGGGAAAGATGTAGCTAAGGAATTGATGTGACTAAGGAATTATTTTCTTGAAACATAATTCTCTGGCAACTTCAATTCCTTAGCTACTGCTTTTCCGTGGACATTTTTTATTTATTTTATAAATAAAATACATGTGAATTTATTTTTTAGAAATACAAATGTCCAAGGAAAAGCAGTAGCTAAGAAAAAGATGTAGCTAAGGAATTAATGTGACTAAAGAATTATTTCCTTGAAACATAATTATTTGGCAACTTCAATTCCTTAGCTACATCTTTTCCTTAGCTATTGCTTTTTCTCGGACATTTGTATTTTTAAAAAATAAATTTACATGCATTTTATTTATAAAATAAATAAAAAATGTCCAAGGAAAAGCAGTAGCTAAGGAAAAGATGTAGCTAAGGAAAAGATGTAGCTAAGGAATTGAGGTTGCCAAAGAATTATGTTTCAAGGAAATAATTCCTTAGTCACATTAATTCTTTAGCTACTGCTTTTCCTTGAACATTTGTATTTTTGAAAAATAAATTTACATTTTTTTTATTTATAAAATAAATAATAAATGTCCAAGGAAAAGCAGTAGCTAAGGAAAAGATGTAGCTGAGGAATCGAGGTTGCCACAGAATTATGTTACAAGGGAATAATTCCTTAGTCACATTAATTCCTTAGCTACATCGTTTCCTTAGCTACTGCTTTTCCTTGGACATTTGTATTTCTAACAAATAAATTTACATGTATTTTATTTATAAAATAAATAAAAAATGTCCAAGGAAAAGCAGTAGCTAAAGAAAAGATGTAGCTAAGGAAAAGATGTAGCTAAGGAATTGAGGTTGTCACAGAATTATGTTTCAAGGAAATAATTCCTTAGTCACATTAATTCCTTAGCTACATCTTTTCCTCAGCTACTGCTTTTCCTTGGACATTTTTTATTTATTTTATAAATAAAATACATGTAAATTTATTTTTCAGAAATACAAATGTCCAGAGAAAAGCAGTAGCTAAGGGAAAGATGTAGCTAAGGAATTGATGTGACTAAGGAATTATTTTCTTGAAACATAATTCTCTGGCAACTTCAATTCCTTAGCTACTGCTTTTCCGTGGACATTTTTTATTTATTTTATAAATAAAATACATGTGAATTTATTTTTTAGAAATACAAATGTCCAAGGAAAAGCAGTAGCTAAGGAAAAGATGTAGCTAAGGAATTAATGTGACTAAAGAATTATTTCCTTGAAACATAATTCTTTGGCAACTTCAATTCCTTAGCTACATCTTTTCCTTAGCTATTGCTTTTTCTCGGACATTTGTATTTTTAAAAAATAAATTTACATGCATTTTATTTATAAAATAAATAAAAAATGTCCAAGGAAAAGCAGTAGCTAAAGAAAAGATGTAGCTAAGGAATTGAGGTTGCCACAGAATTATGTTTCAAGGAAATAATTCCTTAGTCACATTAATTCCTTAGCTACATCTTTTCCTTAGCTACTGCTTTTCCTTGGACATTTTTTATTTATTTTATAAATAAAATACATGTAAATTTATTTTTCAGAAATACACATGTCCAGAGAAAAGCAGTAGCTAAGGAAAAGATGTAGCTAAGGAATTGATGTGACTAAGGAATTATTTTCTTGAAACATAATTCTGTGGCAACCTCAATTCCTTAGCTACATCTTTTCCTTAGCTACTGCTTTTTTTCGGACAATTGTATTTTTAAAAAATGAATTCACATGTATTTTATTTATAAAATAAATAAAAAATGTTCAAGGAAAAGCAGTAGCTAAAGAAAAGATGTAGCTAAGGAATTGAGGTTGCCACAGAATTATGTTTCAAGGAAATAATTCCTTAGTCACATTAATTCCTTAGCTATCTTTTCTATCTTAGCATCTTTTCCTTAGCTACTGCTTTTCCTTGGACATTTTTTATTTATTTTATAAATAAAATACATGTAAATTTATTTTTCAGAAATACAAATGTCCAGAGAAAAGCAGTAGCTAAGGAAAAGATGTAGCTAAGGAATTGATGTGACTAAGGAATTATTTTCTTGAAACATAATTCTGTGGCAACCTCAATTCCTTAGCTACATCTTTTCCTTAGCTAATGCTTTTCCTTGGACATTTTTTATTTATTTTATAAATAAAATACATGTAAATTTATTTTTCAGAAATTCAAATGTCCAGAGAAAAGCAGTAGCTAAGGAAAAGCTGTAGCTAAGGAATTGATGTGACTAAGGAATTATTTTCTTGAAACATAATTCTGTGGCAACCTCAATTCCTTAGCTACATCTTTTCCTTAGCTAATGCTTTTCCTTGAACATTTGTATTTCAAAAAAATAAATTTTCATGTATTTTATTTATAAAAGAAATAAAAATTTCCAAGGAAAAAAAGTAGCTAAGGGAAAGATGTTGTTTACTTGTTTATTTATATATAAAAATAATTTTGCCAAAGAAATCAACAGGCAAACAACATCTTTTTCTTAGTTAATATTTTTCCTATAGCTTTTTATTCTGTGTTTTATTTTTGTAATGACCCAGATAATTAATAAAAAAAATGTATATCTTTAAAAATATTATTAAAACACCTAAAATTCAATTAAACAAAACAGTAACATAAGATATATCTTTTAAAAAATAATCATTTTGAAAAATTAAATATCAAAGCATTAATTGTGAAAAATTTAAAATCAATGATTAAAAAATAATTAAGATAATGTATAAGAATAAAATTTGAATGATAGTACGAGCATTTCAAAATGTAATTGTCGTTTTGTTGAATTAATGATATGCTTCAATTCGATTTGATGTAAATGGTAAAAGATGAAGTGATTGTGGATCAGCAAGCACATTGCAAATACGATATCATTTTTTGATGTGATATTTATAGCAAGCTCAATTGTCATGAAAAAACATCATCTTGAAATTCAAAACTAACATGTTCGTCACGTAGAATTGTTGTATAAAACAAAACAAATAAAAAAAAACGATTGACATAGTTATTTTTAAATAAAAAATTTTAGCTGATAAAAACAGCTGTCTTCATTTTTTTATGTTAATTAATTGTTGTGTTAATTTAACTTGCAAACATAACTAGGTTGTTCATAAATTTCATTATTAACAAAACGACACTGACTGAAAATTTTGATTGACAAATGTCTCAAGAATTTTTTTATAATCACACGACATGTCATGATGCATCATCATACCATTTGAGTTTGTTAATTCTTGTAAACCATCATCGTTTTTGTTGATATTAAAGATATGATTATATCCATTTGGTTTTCAGCAACAGCTAGCTCAGAGTTGTTTTCTTGTTTTTTTTTCTTGCTGCACGCTTGTTCCACCAGTGTATGATGCTTTTTATTGTTGTTCTTGTAATAATTTCTGTTATTTATGTGGTGGTAAATGAAGACAACGAGTCGCAGCAACAGCTTCTTTAATAGAACATTGTCTTTTCAACATTTTTGGTGAACCAATTAGTTTTGCCCAACGAAATTGTTGTAAACAACCAGTTGCTTCAGCTTGTATACAAGTGGATTTTCATGATGTTGCTTATACCACATGCACATAAAAACGATGAACGTGCCATACTTATTGATGATATGTGTACCTTGTAATTCAGGACCAATTGTTGTTATAAGTGCTGATAATAATTTACCAATACATTGATAAATATCAATATATGAAAATGATACATTTAGCAATAATGTTAATACAACCGATGAAGTTGGTTTAATATAACCACGATAGATTAGACCACTAGAATCAGCAATTAATGATAATGCATATAATGACCATACTTGTACAACTGGTGATAAATTATCTTGTGCCAATGCACCAGCTCTACCTTCAAGTGTTATTTGAATGTAAATTACCACGTGATTTTTTACTTTCCAATTTTCCTGGTGATTTTGGATATGAATTTTTTCATAATAATAACGTTCTTAGTCATAAATCTTTAACAACACCAGTACCAAGTGTCATTATTGAACCAATTAATAACCAACTTGCATGTATATTATTTAATTAATTTATTATTCTGCAAGTGTTGATAATCTTGTTGTGTTTGTTGCTGTAGTTTTTTCATTCAATGTAGTCACAATTTAAATAACATGGACTTTGTTTGTACCAACACTTTTTCCAATACTTGAATTTTTCTTCACTTATTTTTCAAATTTAAGTTTTTAATTTAAATTGTATCAAGTGATGAGAGTTTCGGACGTATATCAATTTTTAATAGACAAATTTTCTTTTGGTAAATATATTGTTTGTGATTTTTGATCAATATTCAGTCTATCAGCTAATTTATATGATCAATTTGATTTTAATACTGTAACATCAATAGTATCCTCGATTTATCGCATCTTCATTGCTCGATAAATAGATACTGTTATATCACCAATAATATTTCTTGTTAATTTTTTATAATTATCATAATTTAATAAATTATTATCATCATGATAATTGTGCATATTGTTAAATTTGATAAACACACAGATCGAGTTATAGTGATGAAAGGCACCAGCTGTTATTAATTTTGATATAAAATTTTGTTTTTCTCCATCCCATATATAAAACGTTATTTGTATCAAGCCGTTTTTTAATACTAAATTTATCAAGTCGATGTGTTTAATAAAATAAATAAGTTAATCAATTTCACGTAATATACATTTCAGCAGCCATACATGAACCCATTATAATTGATTGAGTTAATACACTTAAATAATTACCAAGTTTTATTAATTTTGTATTAATCATATCAACTGGCAATTCACCCATAATAATACCAAACCAGTTAATATATCATCACTTTCATTATCATCAACTAATATACCACCACATTCTTTCAATAATTGTGTTAAGTCTGAATGATCAAGAGCATTAAATTTAAATGTTTACATAACAATAACATTTTCATTGCTTTTGTTTTAATATCTGGTAATTTACCAATTTCACGTAAACCAGATAAATAATACTCATGTATTGTAAAATGATTTAGGTTATGAACAATTATAATTGATACGTCCGTTAATTTTTTAGCCAACATACATTGAAGATATTTTGCAAAGTTATCAACATTTATTGTTACTGACAATAATATTATTTTAACTGAATCTCTGTTAAGCCCTGAATATAGTCACGTTGATGACGTTATTTGTAATCATTCGATTATTAACTGATACTATCTAAAGGTCGATTTTTTTTGCCTAGTTCACTTTCCAAGCGCTCAGATTTTTTTGGCGCTCCACGTTCGTGACTATGCATCTGACAGAGATAGATATCTATTAACGGTCACGTTCTAACATAAGCAAACGCCGAAAAACGATTGAGCTGTCCATTCCAGCTCAGCGTCCTTCACCACCCACCGCTCTAACGGAAAACTTTTTTTTTTCTTTAAGTTATTATTTTCTATCGCATCAGATTTCTTTTTTATTAATTATGAGTGTCTTTGATATAACAAAATTGTTGCTTGATTGGACACTTGACAAATTTACGCAACAATTCATTGGTAAGTTGTTTTAATGTCATTAAAACTATCTTTTTTCTTGCTGTTGGTTAAATTGTCTCTATTTTTTTTTTTTTTTTTTTTCAATACATTAATATTTAATATTAATTAATATGTAGGTATTACAATTTAAATACTTGATTTTATTTTAATATGATAAAGAATTAAGCACTTCGACAACTGTATAATTCTTTTTTTATAAATTACGCCATTTTTTATTTTTTTTATTCTTGAAAAATATCAGACGCTGGAATTGACAGTGAAACTGCATTAGCTGAAATACGAGAAGATGATGTGAAATCAATAATTAATGAAGAAATAGCCGAAGCAATATTCTGGAAAAAATGGATTGAGTACTTCCATGACGTAAGTAATTTTTTTGAATTTTATGACTAAATTTTGGTACGTAGAATCATATAATGTATAAGTGCATAAAAAGTCTATGTGTAGTGATTTGTTTTTGATAAAAAATTTTGTGAAATTTAATTTTTTATTGCTTTTCACTCGTTGTACTCATGACAGTTACAAAGTTCATGACTATTTGTCATGAATTAAAACAACAATACATCAGTTTTTATCATGTTGTAATGTCCTGCGGTAGGCGCACCAATTTTTTTTTTTTTTTCCTATTTTTAATATTTTTATCTTTTTATATATTCAGGGTATATTTCGATACCCTTAGCTCCATCTTACGCAATAGGAGAGCATTATATTTTGGGGAACCAGAGACTTTGCCCCCTCAATAATTTTCTTGAGCCGGCACTAATGCCAAGCGGCAATACCGCCAATTTTTATTAATTGATTTAAAAGATAAATTAGTGCAATGAGTGATATCAACAGAATCGTAAAAATACAAGGATTCTCTTGATACCACTCATGTTATAAAATTTTAATTAGAAATATTTTTAATTGATACGCAAAGATCACGCCTTTGAGCTGACCAATAGAAAATAAGTAGACTAAGGAAAATAGGAAATGGACCAGGAGAAAACCGAACGTCTCCGAAAGATCCCCACTTTTCTAAGGGCTGATTGAGTCCCAAACTTAATCGATCTAGATTTTACAGAGCACTTGGTCTGCAGCCTCTGCACCATAACTAGCTCTTCCAGCTCTAATTAAATTCTACTTAATCGCCGAAGCTTTATTCTTCTAATAAAGACTTAGAAAATTTGATTATTCTTGAGTTTAAAGACTTAGAATGTTTTATTTTTCTGAATTAAAACTTAGAATATTTTTAATTTTCTGAATAAATACTTAGAAATATTTTATTTTTCTGAATTAAAACTTAGAAAATTTTAATATTTTTAAATTAAAACTTAGAAAATTTTACAATGTCTGAGTTTTGACTTAGAAAAGTTTAATTATTTTTTTTTTTGATTAAAACTTAGAATATTTTATTTTTCTGAATTAAAACTTAGAATATTTTTTAATTTTCTAAATAAAGACTTAGAAATATTTTATTTTTTCTGAATTAAAACTTAGAAAATTTTTAATATTTTTAAATTAAAACTTGGAAAATTTTACAGTATCTGAATTTTGACTTGGAAAAATTTAATAATTTTTATTAAAACTTAGAATATTTTTATTTTTCTGAATTAAAACTTAGAATATTCTTATTGTCAAATCAGTTGCAAGTTTAATTATTTGATATTTTAATATTTCTCAATCAGATTAAAATTCTTTAATTACTTTAACTACTTTGTATAGCCCTCTGTTATACAATAAATTTAATTAATTTGGTTTTAAATATATTTTAATCCAACAAAATCGTTGATTAATTAGAGAATTAAATTGTGTGCTACGCGAGTGCTTTATTTTTACAATTAATACCGTTGTTCATCATCAATCCACTACACAACCATCGATCTATATTGTAATCAAAACGAAGCCAAGGTCAAGGTCCACGTCGTTCATTAGCCAGTAAATTAAGTTCAACAATCATTGTAAGTACCAATATTATTTTTATAATAAATGTTTGACCGCGTTTTATCAGTGTAATTTTAAATAATTGTTATCGTCAATCAAGTGTCATAATTACGTTATTGTAGAGTCAGTGTTTTATTAAATTAATCAACTAGATTGCTTCCCAATCTAGTTGAGTTTCATCCGGTTTAATTTTATCCTACCGATTGTTTCTTTATTATTTCAATTTGCTGACTCCGTAATTTTCACTTGATCTCTCTCTATATTATCGACGCGTGGGGCCTTTGTTTTAATTTAGTTTTGCGTATTTTTATATTTTTATATTTTTATAATTTTTACGTTGAATTAAGTGTGTTTTTTTTCTATGTACTTTTTAATTCAAATCATGGTGTTTCTTATAAATAAAATTAATGCTTTTTCCGAATAATAAATGTCGTGTGTCGTCTCAATTATTTTATTATAAAATTATATTTGTGTTTGTGTTATATTTTTCGTGTCCTTTTCAGGTGTCATTTACCCTCCCTAAATTACGCGTCTATCTGCCCAAACCTACCTATAGTTTGTCTTAAGTGCGCTGGGTGAATTGGGTCAATTAATTACAAATCATGCAGGATTATTTTATAGGGCAAAATAATTATGTCTTGTAAATAATCCGGCTACGATATTTCATGGGGGCTCGTCCGGTTTCAAGATAGAAAAACGTGTTCGCGAAGGGTAAAAGAACGCCGGAGAAATTAGGTCGCGCGCGGGAAAATTCGCGGAAAAACGAGTAAATTTTTGTTGTGGAAAATAATATATATAAAAATAATTGTTAAATTTTGTTTTTGGTACGCGACAAAATAATAGCTTGGCGTCCTTTTTCTTTGTGTGTTAATAATTTTCTAACTCGGCGTCATTTGTCTTTGTTTCAAGAAATATTTTTTTTTTAGCTTGGCGTCAATTTTTTTTTATCGTTAAATAATGTTGTCAAGGGGAGAAAATTCTAAGAATTAATTCTAAATTTTTGTTAGTACGTGCGTGAAAATTGACACTTGGTTTTTATTTTTTTTTATTATTTTTTTTTTCCCAAGAAAAAAATATAAAATAAAATAAAAATAAAATTTAAACTTTTCCCCTCATTAATAAATAAATTTATGCAGTGCAAGACGTTGACAGTAAAAATTTAATGGGTTTCTCGAGAAAAACGATAAAATTTTATTTTTTTTTTTTTTTTATGTAGTTTAGTTTCTAGTTTCATTTTTTTTTATTGCTGTTTAGTTTACTACCCGGGGGGCTATTAGATTTCCCGAGCTCCAAATTTTTTTTTTCACATAATAAAAGTGTGCCCTTTTTTTTTTATTACGTCTGACATCTGGCCCCAAACAAATGCCGATAAAAAAAAAAAAGAGAGAGAGAAAATAAGGGCATGTCAAATGGGCTGCATGATTCATTTTTTAATAATAATTTATTTGTGTAACTGTTTTTACAATTGTTTATGTTTATATAATTCTAAATAATTTTTTTTTTTTTTGGATATTTAATAATTAAAACCCAACTTTAAATAACAATATTTATATATATATATCATCGTGTTAACAATTATAATTAATTATAATAAAGAGTGAGCAATTAACCTCAAGTAACAATAAATAACAATAAACAAACAGTGTAAGTGAGTGGTGGTTATAAAAAAAAAATATACTATATAAATTACATAAAAGTTAATTGAATAATTAAGTAAAGAAATAGCCCAACAATAACGCAAGCTCTTCGAAAAATAATTGTCATTAACAATAAACAAAGTAAAATGTTTATAATAAACCAATAAATTCATGGTAACATAATAAACAAAAAAAAAAATTTTTATTTTACGTTTGTTCCTTATGAATAACTATAAACAATAATGATAATAATAGGTGATTGGTCTTCCAACAATCATTTAAATCTCTGTTAATATTTTAATAATAAATAATAAAGTATTTGTATCTCCTTGTGTTTATTTGAAATATATTTACTAAGTCTATGATAAAGAACTGTGTAAACGCTCATTGACAAATATACAGGTTTATAATTTGTTTCAACAATAAATTGGTTTGTCCTGCATAATTAAAGTTATTAATATTATTTAATATCAACTCATTAATTAATAAATATGGTTATAATAATCATAACGAAAAAAATAAATCCTTACGTTCCGAATAACACAACCATTTGTTGACCCCAGAGAGACCGGAAAGTAGTTGTTTTTCTTTTATGAATAAACTATAATAAAAATTATAAATTTTAAATATTACACGGTTTTTTTTGGCTACTTCGTGAGTCAACATAATTTCAAACGTCATGCAATTAAGATATTAATTTTAAATTTTTTTTTATACTTTAAAAGACAATAATTTAAGCAAAATAACTTATAAAAAAAAAAATAAAAATATATTTTACTTTTGCTCTTTATAAATTACTATGAACAATAATGATAATAATAAGTGATTGGTCTTCCAATAATCATTTAAATTTCTATTAAGATTTTAAATAATAAATAAAGTATTTATCAACCCCTTATTGTTTATTTAAATAGTCTATGATAAAGAACTATATATAAACATTCACTGATGAATATACAGAGTATTATAATTTATTCTAACAATAAATTTGTTTTCCGGCATAATTAAAATTATTAATAAATATTATTATTGTTAATATCAACTCATTAATTACTGAATATGGTTATAATAATCATAACCAAAAACAAATGATTACGGTTAGAATAACAACCGTTTTGTTGATCCCAGAAGGACCAGAAAGTGGTTGTTTTTCTTTTATGAATAAACTATAATAAAAATTATAAATTTTAAATATTACACGGTTTTTTATGGCTACTTCGTGAGTCAACATAATTTCAAACGTCATGCAATTAAGATATTAATTTTAAATTTTTTTTTAAATACTTTAAAAGACAATAATTTAACCAAAGCAACTTATAAAAAAAAAATATTTTTTTTTTATTTTGCTATGGCTTGTTATGAATTATGATAATAGGTGATTGTTCTTCCAACGATCATTTAAGTCTCTGTGAATATTTTTCTCTTTATACTAAACAATAAAACATTTAATTATCCTCTTATAAATATATAAATAAATTACAAACAATAGTAACCAAAAATAAACTGTGGAATAATTTTAATATTTTTGTGTTACAACATTAAATAATTTAAAGATAAACAACAAAATTTATTAATTGTTTTATTTAGATAAATCAACAATATATATTAACAAATTACTGTCGAATCAATAAGAAAATTTTTTTTTTAAATTCAATTAAAGGTCACAGTTTAAAAATATATATATTAACTGCCCCGTTATTAATAGTTTTTTTATATATAAATATAAACATTAATAAAATTTATAATATCAATAAGTAAGGGGTTGTGCAAAAAACAACTCAAGTCTGTAATATTTGTTTTTTTTATATATATATATATACATATGTATTATATATATATATATATACATATATATATATACGGGCATCACAGAAATTTAAACGAGAAAAACACGACACGCGGAGGGAAATTGAACTAGGGGAGAAGTTCAGACATCTTGGGAAACCGCCATATTTTCCAAGGCCCAAACCCCTCCCCTATATAGGCGTGACTAGAGCGTTTGGAAAAGCGGGACTAGCCAACGCTTAAGGGTGGGCCCTAGCAACCCTTAGCCGCCATTGAAAAATGCAATGGCTGTGCATCCCCCTAAAGTCGGCCGTCAAATGCGTCCTTTTTAAATTTAAATAATTATTATTAAATTTTATATAATATTATTTAAATAATCAATAGTAAATATTTACGTTTTAAATATTTACTATTTATACAACAATAATTAATAAAATTTTTTTTAAATAATCGAGGGATTGATTTTCCCCTGTTAAATATTTGTTATTTATATAATAATAATTAATAAAATTTCGAGTTCTTGTGAATAATCGATAATTCAAGTTTTTAATTTTTTTTTATCAACACAATTTTAATATCAATCCAATGGGAATAATCGATAGATTAATATCCCCTTTTAAATATTTATTATATTACACGGTATTTAATTAATAAAATTTCGATTTTGTTTAAACGATCGATAGTTAATATTTATTTTTAAATTTATACAACAATAATTATTAAAATTTTAATTTTAATTTTTAACAGTTGATAGTTTAATAATCATTTTTTTTTGAATATATTATTTACACAATAATATCAATTTTATTTAATTAATCGATAGTTTAATATCATTCCTCTTAAATATATACCATTTACAGTATAACAATTAACAATAATATCAACTTTAGTGAAATAAACGGAATAAATAAATTTTTTTTATTATTAATTTTTTTTCCCTTTTATACCCTTTTATAAATAATATTAATAGACAAGGTAATAAATAAATAATAACAATATAGTATTGTTGTTTAACAATTGTAACAATTACTTTGAAAAAAAAATAATATAGATACCATCTTATAATCGCCGGTAAAACAGGCATCCAAAATAGACAAGTTGTCTAGGAATTACCGACGGCCGCAAATATATATATATTTTACCTTCAGTGTAAATATTTTTGAAAATTCAATATCCTCTTTTAAAGATTTACTATTTAGACAGTAACAATTTATGAAAATTGTTAATTTTACATACGCAGTAATAATCTATAAAACATCGATTTTGTTTTAATTGATAATTCAAAATTTTTTTTTTATTCAATATTTAAACAATTTTAATTAACAAGATATCGGGTTGTTTTAATAATCGATAATGAAGAATATTTTTTTTATATATTCAACATTTAAACAAGTTTAATTATAAAATATCGTATTTGTAATCGATACATTATTATTACGGTTTAAATATTTATTAACCTATACGTTTTGATAAATATAACAACGGTTTTTATAATCGATAAATTATTATTGCCCGTTAATTATTTAATTACTTATTATTAGTCCCTTTTTAATATTTTAACATTTATACATTTTTTTTTATAAACAATCGATCTTATTTTCAATAATCGATATATTATTATTCCCTTTTTTATATACAACATTTAAATATTTTTAAAAAAATAAACAATCGAGTTTATTTTCAATAATCGATATATTATTATTCCCTTTTTAATATACAACATTTAAACATTTTTAAAAAAATAAACAATCGAGTTTATTTTCAATAATCGATATATTATTATTCCCTTTTTAATATACAACATTTAAACATTTTTAAAAAAATAAACAATCGATTTTATTTTCAATAATCGATATATTATTATTCCCTTTTTTATATACAACATTTAAATATTTTTAATAAATAAACAATCGAGTTTATTTTCAATAATCGATATATTATTATTCCTTTTTAATATACAACATTTAAACATTTTTAAAAAAATAAACAATCGATTTTATTTTCAATAATCGATATATTATTATTCCCTTTTTTATATACAACATTTAAATATTTTTAATAAATAAACAATCGAGTTTATTTTCAATAATCGATATATTATTATTCCCTTTTTTATATACAACATTTAAATATTTTTAATAAATAAACAATCGATTTTATTTTCAATAATCGATATATTATTATTCCCTTTTTTATATACAACATTTAAATATTTTTAATAAATAAACAATCGAGTTTATTTTCAATAATCGATATATTATTATTCCCTTTTTTATATACAACATTTAAATATTTTTAATAAATAAACAATCGAGTTTATTTTCAATAATCGATATATTATTATTCCCTTATTAATGTACAACATTTAAACATTTTTAATAAATAAACAATCGAGTTTATTTTCAATAATCGATATATTATTATTCCCTTTTTAATGTACAACATTTAAACATTTTTAATAAATAAACAATCGAGTTTATTTTCAATAATCGATATATTATTATTCCCTTATTAATATACAACATTTAAACATTTTTAAAAAAATAAACAATCGAGTTTATTTTCAATAATCGATATATTATTATTCCCTTTTTAATATACAACATTTAAACATTTTTAAAAAAATAAACAATCGAGTTTATTTTCAATAATCGATATATTATTATTCCCTTTTTAATATACAACATTTAAACATTTTTAAAAAAATAAACAATCGATTTTATTTTCAATAATCGATATATTATTACTCCCTTTTTTTATATACAACACTTAAATATTTTTAATAAATAAACAATCGAGTTTATTTTCAATAATCGATATATTATTATTCCCTTATTAATATACAACATTTAAACAATCGATTTTTAATTCAATAATCGATATATTATTATTCCCTTTTTAATATTTTAACATTTAAACATTTTAAAAAATAAACAATCGAGTTTATTTTCAATAATCGATATATTATTATTCCCTTTTTAATATTTTTACATTTTAACATTTTTAATAAATAAACAATCGAGTTATTTTAAATAATCGACATATTATTATTCCGATTTTAATAATTTAACATTTACAATCGAATTTATTCTTAATAATCGATATATTATGATTCCCATTTCAATACTTTAACATTTACACATTTAATAAACAATCGAGTTTATTTTAAATTATCGATATATTATTATTCCTATCCCAATATTCAACATTCATACGTTTTTAATAAATAAACAATCGATATTTTTTCTTTATATATAATCGATATATTAATTGTCCCATTTCTAATACTCAACATTTATACGCTGTCAATAAATAAATAACCGAGGTTACTTTGAAAATCGACATATATTCAACATATACACATCGTTAATATAATACGACATCGATTCTGTTTTTATAATCGATAAGCAAAATTTTTTTTTATTTTATACATTCAAACATTTAAAACAATTTTATCTAACGAAATATCGATTTTGTTTTAATAATCGATAATTTAAATATTTGACTTTTAAACAATTTTAATTAACAAAATATCGATTTTGTTTTTTTTTTCAATAATTTAATATTTTTATTTATTAAATATTAAATAGTTAAACAATTTTAAGTAACAATAAAATCGACTTTATTTAATTTGAATAAATAAATATTTTTCTTTGATTATTACAAGAAAAGATATATATATTATAATAAGATATATATTATAATAATAATTTTCACCCGTACTTGGATTCGAACGCTAGCATGCGTGTGGAAATTTAAATTTCTTTAGAAAAAGTTAATAAACTGCTCATATCATTTATTGATATAATATGAGTACTATTTTTATAAATTATTAGATTAAAATCTAATTCCCCAAATTTTCTTAAAAATTATTTACAAAACTTTTACCGATATTTGGATCTAAACGCTAGCATGCGTGTAGAAATTTAAAATTTTTCCAGAAAAGTTAATAGACTACTTATATCATTCACTGATATAATATTAGTACTATGCCTATAAATTATTAAGAAAAAATTGATCTTTTCAAATTCCCTTTAAACCTATTTACAATTTCTTTATCATTAACTGCCCATACGTAGACTCGAACGCTCGAATGCGTATAAGAAATGGGATAATTCGCTGTTTGATAAATAAAATATTTCAAATCATTAATTGACACAGAATTAATATTATTCTCATAAATACTAAAATAAAATTTAATTAAGAAAAATTTAAACAATTTAAATTTTTAATTATTTACAAAAAACATTGCTTTTACTGGGACTCGAACCCACGTCTATGTTAAAATCATTTGCTTTTACAAGTAACAAACTATTCAAATAGTTATGAATATAAAATTAATATTATGCTTATGAATTTTAAAATAAAATTTAATTAATTAAAATTTAAACAATTTAAATTTTTTTTATAAAAAAAAAAAAAAAAAAAAAAACATTGCTTTTACTGGGACTCGAACCCACGTCTATGTTAAAATCATTTGCTTTTACAAATAACAAACTATTCAAATAGTTTATGAATATAAAATTAATATTATTCTTATGAATTTTAAAATAAAATTTAATTAATTAAAATTTAAACAATATAAATTTTTAATTTTTTACAAAAAAAAAAACATTGCTTTTACTGGGACTCGAACCCACGTCTATGTTAAAATCATTTACTTTCACAAGTAATGAACATGTCAAATAGTTTATGAAAATAAAATTAATAGTATTCTTATAAATTTAAAATAAAATCCAATTAATTAAAGTTTAAACAATTTAAATTTTAATTATTTACAAAAAAAAAAAAAAAACATTGTTTTTACTGGGATTTGAACCCACGTCTATCTTAAAATCAATTTCTTTCACAATTAATGAACTATAGATACAAAATTAATATTATTTTTATAAATTTTAAAATCAAATTTAATTAATTAAAGTTCAAACACTTTAAATTTTACCAAATTACACAAAAAAAAAAACATTGTGTTTACTGGGATTTGAACCCACGTCTATCTTAAAATCAATTTCTTTTACAATTAATGAACTATAGATACAAAATTAATATTATTTTTATAAAATTTAAAATCAAATTTAAGTAATTGAAGTTCAAACACTTTAAATTTTACTTAATTACAAAAAAAAAAAAAAAAAAAACATTGTGTTTACTGGGATTTGAACCCACGTCTATCTTAAAATCAATTTCTTTCACAATTAATGAACTATAGATACAAAATTAATATTATTTTTATAAAATTTAAAATCAAATTTAAGTAATTGAAGTTCAAACACTTTAAATTTTACTTAATTACAAAAAAAAAAAAAAAAAAAAAACATTGTGTTTACTGGGATTTGAACCCACGTCTAACTTGAAATTATTTTCTTTCACAATTAATGAACTATAGATATAGAATTAATATTACCTTTATAAATTTTAAAATTAAATTTAATTGATAAAAATTTAAACACCTTAAATTTTACTTACTTAAAAAAAAAAAAAAAAAAAAAAAAAAAAACAAACATCGCCTTATTGGGATTTGAACCCACATTCCGTTTAAAATTATTTTCTTTGGCAACTAATGGATCATTCAAATAGTTTATGGATACAGAATTAATACTATTCCTATAAATTTGAAAATTAAAATTAATTAATTGAAATTGAACTTGTTTGAATTTTTCATTTAGAAAAAAAAAACATTGCCTTTACTGGGATTCGAGGTTGAAATCATTTCTTGTACAATTAATGAACATTTCCAATCACCTATTAATACAGAATTAGAGTATTCTCAGAAATTTTTGAATATAAATAATAAATTTTTTTTTATTATTATTTTTACCCTTCTTGAATTTTTGTTTTTTTTTTACTTTACAAAATTTTATAAATCATAGTTTGAGTTTATAATAATTTTTATTGATAAACTGATTACAAATTTGGGGGGAATAAATAATAAAAACATTGACAAACAACAATAATCTTGCAACGAAATTCCCGTTATCGTATTTAATGGATGGTGGTCCTTATTTAGTCACATAAATTTTGGCATAGAATAAAAATTGTAATAATCTCTAATGTCGAGTAAAAAAACGGAAATAAGCCAACCCGTAAAAAGATATAATCTTAGACAAAGAGGGGAATTATACTACGGTCCAGACAGAACAAAACTGTCAGAGGCAAAAACACGATCAATTCAAAAGAGAAATAGCTTAAAAAATTTGGTATTACGAAAAAATCAATTCAAAAACGGGGTAAACGAAAGTTTCAATTTAATAAACTTGAATACACCATTAAATCCATTTAACTCGAATTTCGAGACAAGATTATATCAAGAAGAATCAGAAAAATTAAGATTCGAGCTTGAAGAAGAAAGGAAAAATAAAGAAATTTCCGAACTTAAACAGAAAACTGAGTTAGAGCGTCTAGAATCAGAAAAATCTGAATTGGAACGCAAAAACAAAGAAATAAACCACGTCTGGAGCCAAAAACTCGAAGTAGACCGTCTCGCAAAAGAAAAATTTGAAAAAAACCAAGAACCTAAAGTTTTTGGCGAGAACGTTAAGACCAATTCAATTTGGCAAAGTTTTGGTTCACTAGCTAAATCATTTGTCACCAATAAACAAAGCCAAGAAATTAAAAATCAAATAGATAAAGAAATTCTAGAGAAAATACCATCGCCGTTAGAAAACGTAAATGAAACGCACGAACCTGAATCAAACAAATTTACATTTAATACCCCAATAAAAGTTCAGATTAATGCGCCCACAATAAATATACACCATCACAACGACTCAATTATAACCAACGACGGCGACAATTATAACAACAGCCCCAGTAATTATATTGCAAGAAACACCAGGTTGCCAGACAGCAGTAGCAGCGACAGCAAGAGTGACGCATCAATTGAACAAGAACAAGAAATATTGATAGAAGAATTGGAAGAACAATATTGGGAAGACGAACTTTCTCAACAAATTGCACAATCACAAATACTGATAGCTGGTATTGATCTTGAAAATACAAAGAATAAAGAAAAGAATTGAATACGAATACAAATCGAGTTACATTCAATAATCTAAATAAGGGAAGTAAGTACAGCTATAATAATAGTACGGGTAATTCCAATATTAGATCCGGACAAAGAACTCCAGCAAGTAACACAATGGCGGACCAAGCAGCAAGAAGATTAGCAGAGATCCAAGAAACAACTCATCTTATGACTCTTATGAACAAATTATGTAAAAATATTTCCAGTTATACAGGTAAGTCTCAAGAACTCACAAAATTCAGAATAGAATGTGAGGAAAGCCGAGACTATGTGGGTAGAGATCTAGAAAAGAGTCTGGTCGAAATGATAGTACGTACCAAAGTAAGTAGAGAGGTACGTGACGACATGACCAAAAAGAAATTTGAAAGCATTGACGAATTGATGAAAGCACTCAGGGAATTGATAAGCAAAACCAAAAACGAAAAAGTGTTAATTGGTGAGGCTTTCAAACTTGTTCAAAAAAATAATGAACCCGTGAGAAACTTCGTCAAAAGAATCCGGGAATGCACAAACTTTATTGAAGAAATGCATGTACCCATAGAAAACGAAAGACCAGAACAGATCAAAAACGAAATGAAAGAACTAGCAAAAGATGTACTAAGGTCAGGAATCAAGCCTGAGCTTGGAGATTACATAAACTGGAATGAAAGTAATGAAAATATTATACAACAAGCAGCAGAAAGAGAAGAAGAATTGGCCAGAAGGGCAACGTTAGGCAGGGAAGAAATAAAGAAAAGAACTTTTGAGGTCAATTTTTGCCAATTATGTCAAGAAAAAGACCATATAGCACCACAATGCAAATTAGCTAAACCTCAAATGACAATTGAGGAAAAGCCTACAATATTAAAAGAAACAAAGATATGTTTCAAATGCAGACAAAGGGGACATTTTGCAAATGAGTGTACCCAAGACTTTGTCAATGTGAAGCAGTGTACAAAATGTAATGGTAAAAACCATTCAGAACAAGAGTGTTGGAGTAATAAAAACCAACAAAAATGCCAATTGTGTGACAGTACGCAACACATAGCAAAAACTTGCCCAACAATCATGCCAAAACTAGAAAATGACAAGGTGTGTCAGATTTGCAACATTAAAGGTCATGACGCAAAAACTTGCTACAAGATTGGAAATTATACCAGACAACAACAAAACTATGCTCCACCAACATGCCAAATATGCGGAATAAAGGGACATGCTGCAAGAAACTGTGGAATGCAACGAGAAAATCAACAACGTCCTCAAGTAAAATTCAATGAAAAACCAACACCGATGTGGAACCAACGTCCAACCTGCCAATTATGTAATATAACTGGGCACCAAGCAAAAGATTGCAATCAGCAACGACGACCAAACTACAATGGTTATAATAATGGAAGCAACAATGGGTATAATAGGGGTTACAATAATGGTAATAATAATGGCTATTATAATGGTAATAATAATGGCTATTATAATGGTAATAGAAATGGCTACAACAATAATTATATAAGTGGTAATAATAATGGTAATAATAATGGTAACATTGGTGGTAATAATTATGCGGATAATAGAAGAGACGGTTCGATTCGAGGTTGTGATTTTTGTAAAGGTGATGACCATATAGAAATTAATTGCGTTAAGAAAAAATTCCAACAAAGAGTGCAGGGAAACTTGCAACCGTCCCTCTAAGCGAGGAGGGACGGCGTAAACAAATAATTAAGGAAATAAATAGTAAAAATATTGCAACTATGGTAGCGACTGGATTTGTGTCTGATAAAGATTGTGTAATAATAAAAGAAACTGGAAATGATTTAAATAACGACATGATTAAGATAAAGAAAAAAGTAGAACCAAGTAGAATAAGTAAACCAGTCATTACCATAAATGCAACAAATTTTAACACTATTCCCTATATAGAGATCAAGCTAATTAATGGTAACGAGACGATTAAAATGATGTTAGATTCGGGAGCAACCCCGAATCTCTTAAAAAAATCTCAGGCATCGGGCCTCGAGATTAACGAAGGTGGAATAGAAACCTTACAGGGCATATCGGAGGGCCTTATAAATACATTGGGAAAAGCCAAAATAAATATTTTAGGCAAAGAGATAATCTGTCTAATTATTCCTGATGAAGTGCCTATTAATTGCGCGGGTATTTTGGGTTCGGAATTTTTCGAATCAACCGGTGCGATAATAAACTTTGAGAAACATGTTTTAGAAATTAATGATAAATGTATTGTTTTTGAAAACCCAAAAAAAGAAGGGTTTATTAAAGGGCCAGAAATAAATATGGTCGATTTTAAAACTTTGGACGACACGCTCGAGAGAACGATGGAATCCGGAACCGGAAATTCTCTGGAGAGTGTCAAATTAGTTTCAAATGAAAAATTATTAAAAATAAATGATGTTGATTCAAATAAAAGTCCTTTGAGTAGGCATTTTGATGAAAAATTATTAAAAATAAATGATGTTGATTTAAATAAAAGTCCTTTGAGTAGGCATTTGGATGAAAAATTATTAAAAATAAATGATGTTGATTTAAATAAAAGTCCTTTGGGTAGGCATTTTGATGAAAAATTATTAAAAATAAATGATGTTGATTTAAATAAAAGTCCTTCGAGTAGGCATTTTGATGAAAAATTATTAAAAATAAATGATGTTGATTTAAATAAAAGTCCTTTGGGTAGGCATTTTGATGAAAAATTATTAAAAATAAATGATGTTGATTTAAATAAAAGTCCTTTGAGTATGCATTTTGATGAAAAATTATTAAAAATAAATGATGTTGATTTAAATAAAAGTCCTTTGAGTAGGCATTTTGATGAAAAATTATTAAAAATAAATGATGTTGATTTAAATAAAAGTCCTTTGGGTAGGCATTTTGATGAAAAATTATTAAAAATAAATGATGTTGATTTAAATAAAAGTCCTTTGAGTATGCATTTTGATGAAAAATTATTAAAATAAATGATGTTGATTTAAATAAAAGTCCTTTGAGTAGGCATTTTGATGAAAAATTATTAAAAATAAATGATGTTGATTTAAATAAAAGTCCTTTGGGTAGGCATTTTGATGAAAAATTATTAAAAATAAATGATGTTGATTTAAATAAAAGTCCTTTGAGTAGGCATTTTGATGAAAAATTATTAAAAATAAATGATGTTGATTTAAATAAAAGTCCTTTGGGTAGGCATTTTGATGAAAAATTATTAAAAATAAATGATGTTGATTTAAATAAAAGTCCTTTGAGTAGGCATTTTGATGAAAAATTATTAAAAATAAATGATGTTGATTTAAATAAAAGTCCTTTGGGTAGGCATTTTGATGAAAAATTATTAAAAATAAATGATGTTGATTTAAATAAAAGTCCTTTGAGTAGGCATTTTGATGAAATAAATGATGTTGATTTAAATAAAAGTCCTTTGGGTAGGCATTTTGATGAAAAATTATTAAAAATAAATGATGTTGATTTAAATAAAAGTCCTTTGAGTAGGCATTTTGATGAAAAATTATTAAAAATAAATGATGTTGAATTAAATAAAATTGCCTTGGGTACAAATGAAAATAAAAAATTAAATGTTGATAAAAAGGGTCGCGAGTTAAAGGAAAAGTTATTGCATGAAAAAGAATATGAATTTGAAAATCAAATTAGAATATTCAACCCATATGATAAAAAAGCATTTAATAGTATTAAAAAGAAAAAAGGAAATGATAATTGGCGAAGAAATTCTGATGTTAAATTAAATAAAGACAAATTAATTTCTCCAAATAATACAGAGTCCAATTTTTCCGGATACGCGGAAATAAATTTAACCAATAAAGTATATACAATAAATGAAGTAAATAATCTGACACGTTATGATAAAGTTAAAGAATTATTAAGACTCGAACACTTAAATGCGGAAGAATTGGACCATGTAAGTAATATAATAAAAAAATATTCTGACAGATTTCAATTGCCTGATGAACCATTGAGTTCAACACATTTGGTTCGTCATCGTATCCCCACAACAGACGAACTCCCTATAAATAATAAAATTTATAGACCTCCTCATAATTTGCGGGAAGAAGTTGAGAGGCAGGTACAAGAGGGAGTTTTGAAGGGCATAATTAAGCCTTCAGAAAGCCCTTATAATTGTCCTGTCTGGATTGTCCCTAAAAAGCCTGACTCTAAAGGCAATATTAGACATAGAATGGTAATCGATTATAGACCATTAAATGAAAAAACCATTCCGGATGCGTTTCCGCTACCCAACATCACAGATATATTAGACCAGTTAGGGGGATCAAAATATTTCTCTGTCTTTGACTTAGCGTCTGGATACCATCAAATAGAAATGGATCCTAAAGATGCGCACAAGACTGCTTTTTCGACTCCACGTGGTCACTGGGAGTTCACGCGCATGCCGTTTGGCCTGGCAAATTCCCCTGCGACTTTCCAGCGATTAATGAATTTAGTCTTTGTCGGTATGCAAGGAATCTCCATGTTCATCTACCTAGACGACATAGTCATTTTTGCAAAAACCCTCGAAGAACATGACGAAAAAATCACTGAAATGATGGAAAGACTTCGCAAAGCTAACCTGCGCTTGCAGCCAGACAAGTGTGAATTTTTAAAACCCGAGGTAAATTATTTGGGCCACGTAATTGGCGAGAATGGGGTAAAACCCGATCCTAAAAAAATCGAAGCGGTCAAAAATTTCCTAGGCTCAAAAAAACCAAAGGAATGTTCGTCAATTCTTAGGGCTTAGTGGATACTACCGCAGATTTATCGAAAATTATTCAAAAATTGCAAAACCTTTGACGAAATTATTACAAGATGGCGTCGAATTTGTGTGGACAGAGGAGGAAGAGAAAGCATTTGTGACTCTTAAAAACCTCCTTTGTAATGCTCCAATTCTACAATATCCAGACTTAAACAAACCGTACATCATTACTACGGATGCTTCTGGATATGCTATTGGTGGTGTTTTATCACAGGGCGAAATTGGAAAAGATAAACCGATCGCTTATTTTTCAAGAGCTCTTAGAGGAGCTGAACTGAATTATAGTACATACGAAAAAGAAGCCAGAGCCATTTTGGACTCAGTAGTGAATTTTCGGACTTATGTATATAACTCAGAATTTACGGTAGTAACTGACCATGAAGCTTTAAAATGGTTCAGTAACCCAGTCAATAATAATAATAGAATTTGTAAATGGAGGCTAAAACTGGCTCAATACAAATTCAATGTGGTTTATAAACCAGGTAAATTAAATTTAAACGCCGACGCCTTATCCAGGAACCCAGTCGAGGAACCTGAAGTCGAGCAAGAAAAAGAAATTTTCGTTGTCACAAGAAACCAAAATAAGAGGTCTCAACCTATTGTTGAAACAAGGCCCCTTGAGGTTGTGGCAACACAAGAACCTACTCAGAAAAAGAGGGGGAGGCCAAAGAAATTAAAAAATTTCGTGGCAAATAAACTTCCAATTTTGTTGAAAAAACGGGAAAGACCTAAGAAAACAAAACATTTGGAAACAAATGAAATTTCGAGTTTGTTGAAAAAGGGTAGGTTTAGAAAAATTCCACCTTCTTCTGAGATACAGAGAGAGAGGAAGGAAATAACAGGCAAAACAACCAAAACTACAGCAAGTAAACATGCGATTGATGTTGAAATAGCGGTAGATTTGCCAAATAACATTGACCATTTAGATAATAACGACTCAGACTCACAGAACTCAGAAATGAGCGAGGAAGAGATCGAAACCCTAGAGGAACACAATCTAAATAATATAAAAATATCCAGGGAACCATTTCAGGTTCAGAAAAATCATAAAATGTATTTCGTATCTGAAAATGGCGAACCATGTGATTCAGGTGCCAAAGAGTTACGAAAAAAACATAGTAGTATTTTAAAACATCCAATCGAAGCAGGAAAAGCAAGTTGTAAAGTGGTGGGTAAGAAACTTCACTTCCCTTTGATAATAAGAAAAAAGGAAGGGGAGTCAATATTAACAATAATTAATTATATAAAAGGGGCACTAAGACACGTGCACGAAATTATGTCAGAAAAAGAAATAGAGTCAGTAGTAATGTCAAAGTCAAATAAAATCTGTAATATAGAATGGGCAGAAATTCTAGATTTGATAAAGGAAGAATTCATAAATAGTAAAATCAAAATTATAATTTGCACTAATGAAATTGAATATGTAGAAGCAAAAGAAAGGGATAAAATTTTTAACGAAGCCCATCAGGCACCAATAGGGGCATAAAGGTAAATAAAACTTACAACAGAATTCGTGAAAGATTTTATTGGGAAAATTTGAAGGAAGATATCCAATCACGAATACAACACTGCTTGGACTGTCAGAAAAATAAATTAGTCCGTAAGCGAACAAAACAACCAATGGTGATCACGGATACCCCAAGGTCGGCATTTGAAAAAATTGCGATGGATGTAGTAGGCCCTTTAACCCTTACCGAATCGGGCAATCAATGCATCCTTACAATGCAATGCCTGTTGACGAAGTTTGTAGTGGCAGCAGCCATCCCTAATCAAACCACTCCAGAAATAATTAAAGCATTTATTGATAATTTCGTAAGTTTTTATGGTACTCCAGTCACAATCCTCAGTGACAGAGGGAGAAATTTCGAAAGCCAGCTTCTGAAAGCAATGGCAAACAGATTTAAAATCGATAAATGTCGGACCACTGCTTTCCACCCACAAAGCAATGGTTCGTTAGAGAGATCACATCATCCACTGGGGGAATATCTCAAACAATATGTAAATAATAAAAAAGACAATTGGGACGAGTGGTTAAAATTGGCAATTTTGTCCTATAACACAAGTGTCCATGAGTCTACCAAATTTACACCATACGAGTTAGTATATGGAAAGAGGGCAAGATTACCCTCAAGTAAACCGTTATTAGAGTCGGAAAAATTACCTACATTCCAAGGGTACATGGAAGATCTGGTAACCAATATCCATGAAATTCAAGATCATGCCAGACACAATCTGATACAAAGTAAAGAAAAAACAAAAGAATATTATGATAAAAAACTAAATCCCGTAGATTTTAAGATTGGAGATTACGTCTATATTGAAAAAGGACCCAAACCAGGGAAGCTCTACCCTCACTGGGACGGGCCTTTCGAAATATTGAACGTAACAGATAGAGGAGAAGTAGAATTAATAGACGGCGGAAAAAGAGAAGAAGTTTCCCCAAACCGTCTCAGATTATCAAAAATCTCGCCTGAAGAGGCTAAAATACTTACTAAAAATAAAAGTAAATTAAAGGAATTGGAGAAAGAAGACGATTAGACATATAATTAGTCAATAACCGCTCACTTACATAAAAGTTTGTTTGCACGTTAGATATAAGTTAGACATTTTGGACTAACAGTCAACTCCGTCTCCAGTGAGTCCAAACTTACTGTGGGGGGGGAAGTGAGAGTCCAAAAGAGTAGAAATGGGGAAAATAATATTGTATAGATGCCAGAATATTATAATAATAATTTACAGATGAATAAGAAAAGCCTAGCCATTTTGGTATTAGCGTTGACCACGGTCGAAGCCCTCATTGGGTTCGATTGCACTGGGCCCATGTTAAATACCACAACTATATCGCTTCTGGACGTCGACGAGTGTGACATTGCTCGGGATCCAGTGAAGACCAGCAAAGCACAGGTGATGCTGAGCGAACTGGTCTCGTACAGTCATGCGGAGGTGTGGCTGTGTAAAGTTGAAGTATCTAGGATAGTCTTCAACTGTGGAGCAGCTACAGATTATGTGGCAATTACCAACAATGGCAATGCCAAATATATTAATCCTATTTCAAGGGATGCGTGTAAAACGCTGTACAATCACGGTACGGTGACAATCGCTAATACGGTTTTGCAACAATTGTCACCAAATATTGTAAATTATAGATCTGTTACACTGGCAGGAAGTGCGAACTCAGATGGAGATTGTTCAGGGGCAAGTTATTCGGATGCTTATGGAAGCTGGAACCATGTTGTCGTAACAGCCTCCATAACCATCACGTATACTAAGCAAAGCGCTAGAGTTAAGTTAGAACAAGACAAGATCCATTTTAGTTCGGGAACTTCTTGCCAGCTGAGTGCTGAATCATGTATCGACATGTACGGCGGTTATGCTTTTTGGGACAATAGACCAGCAAGTAAATGGTGTGATGTAGATAAATATTCAACCATATGGTTTGGTGAAGCTAACGTAGTAGAAAGCAAAGAAGGCACGGTATATCCAGTAGGAAAATGGTTATAGCTTTTCTGTTAAGACAAAAAGTTCCTTTGAAAATTGCGGTACCAAAATACTTACTACTGAACACCCTAGATTATTTATAACGTTAGGTCACTCACTAACTACTAAAGAGAAAAGAGATCTCGAATCACATGATATGATGAGTTACGTAAACGCTAAAGTTGTTTATGTTGAACGTTGGGCAAGAAACCAAATGAGTGAATTATATTATAATTTATTGGAGAATAAATGTAAATTGGAGGAGAAGCAATTGCGTGCAAGCCTGTTGCTCGCTGCGAATATCCCCGATGAGTTCATTTACCAATATATGGGCAAACCTGGCTATACAGCAATAGTAGCAGGGGAAGTAATCCATATGATCCAATGTGTTGCTGTGGAGGTAAAAATAAGACAAGATGGCTAATGCTACAGTAATTTACCAATCACAAGAGCTAAAAAGGAAAGTATATTCATGACTCCTCGTACACATTTCATAACCCCCGGAGCAATTTAATTACCATGTAATGGACCCCTGACACAATTTTTCAAAATTGATACACCTTCAATTTTGAAGCCCGCCACTACAGCTAGCTGGAAATGCAATGTATTGACAGAGTTAGCTTCTTCAGGTATTTATACTTCAGAATATCTCCAAAACATGGAAGAAAGAATCATGTTTCCTATTGAGAGATCCATGATATTAGGCGACTTTGCAGCCCGAGCCTCTGGTACAAATTTAGTGTATGCTAAAAGAACTTCCATGGGAATCTTCAATGATGAAGACTTTGAAAAGATATCTGTGAGTGTCTGGGAAAAGACATGGGGTAAATTTACTTATTTCGGCAATATTAGTGCTGGAATAATTGGTATATTCACTATTGTACACATTTTTAAAACAATAGCGGACACCATATTACATGGGTATGCTCTTCATGCCGTATATGGTTGGTCAGTACACTTGTTAGCAGCCCTATGGTCAACTTTAGCCACTGGTTTGTTACATGAAAAGAAAGTCAGACGTACCGATAACGGTGAATACAGAAGTGAAGCATCTCCAGATTTGGAAATGACATCTCAAACCCCAGAACCAGGCTTGTACCCAGTTGTTGCCACCAATAACGACTATCGCTCAGTCCCTCAATCAAAATAAGTTTAAGTAATATTATATTTTAGAAAGTAAGTTTAGAAATTAAGCTACGATTAGTAAACATCATGGTAAACGATAGAAGGTATTAAATTCACGATATATGTGTGTTGGGTTGGATTTTGTTTTGATTTGATTGTAGATGGAAGCACAGCATATTGTGAACGAAAATCTGCCACTGCATGATTCCGAATCCGGATCGCTCATCGATGATTCAATAGAAATAAATTATATGAAAAGACGAAGTCAACCTCTGGGATGGTTACTCACGCAGAGACAAACTAACGGAATACGGGGGGAGGAATGGTCTTTCTCCTGTATCGACAGGGTTTGCGAATGGGTACAGTATATCAGAGATTTAGAGCGTCAAAAACTTAGGGAGAAAATTGCTTCCGCTCGATACCGGCCGTATTCCGACGACTACAACGTGTTGGGTGAACACGCATACAGTCCGGAAAAATTTTCACCACGCAGAGATTCAAGGGAAAAGACACCAATGAACTCATCAGAAGAAGGAAGTTGGACTCCACAATCTGCGAGTCCACCCACTTCAAATGGCACCTCATCTCCACCACAACCTGATCAAAACAGCGTTGCTGAAGGGAGATGGGTATTGTTTGATGGGATTCCTCCTCCTCAAGAAGATGATGACACTAGGGTTGATGTAGCAGAGATAGACATCGAAAAACCACTAGTCGAATACTCACCGGCCCCATTTTCAACTAAAACTTGTGCTAGACGACGCATCCAATTTTAATACATTTTTCCCAATTACCATGATGTATAATGATTAAGAATACTATATTTTTTTTTTTTTTTATTGTTATAATTGATGTCCTAAACAATTACTTTTATAAATAAATAATTTTAATTTTCTTACTATAGAAAAAAAAGGGAGGGACATCTTCTTCGATTGAGG
The DNA here is from genome assembly GCF_014905175.1 of Aphidius gifuensis. NCBI lineage: Eukaryota > Metazoa > Arthropoda > Insecta > Hymenoptera > Braconidae > Aphidius > Aphidius gifuensis. The sequence continues at coordinate 15,185,675 of NC_057793.1, forward strand.
GAATAGATAATAATTTTTTATTTATTCTCTCAAGGAAGATTAATTTAAAGAAAATCTAAATTAGTTTATAAAAAAAAAAATTTTTATTTTACATTTAGGTTAAAATAATCCCCATTCTAAGAACCAATGTCTCTGTCTACGATTACAGAATTACCTCGTAAAAATGGCAGCACCAAATTACTTACAAGCTGCCAAGAATCTAAGAAATTGTCAACTCAATAGATGTGCAGTAGCATGGTCATCTAATCAATTAAAAAGAGTGATAAACTCTAGATGGAGAAGCGGTGTAAATTTATTTAATGGTGCTTGCTTCGGATGGTGTATACAGCTCGCCGAAGATGTAACTACAATAGTCATCAGGAAAAGACCTGAAGATCCTAAAGAAACCTTGCTATGCATACAATGTTACACAAAGAATGTTAACGAGGCTGAGGTCCAATACCATACAATTTTAAAAAAATACCATATATTAACAGTGGAGGAGAATTTGGATTGCTATTGTAGTGAATGTCACACTCAACTGTTACAAGAAAACTGGACCCATAATTGTGAAGATTGTCTAGCTGAATACATCATCCATGATAATCTGCTGGAAGAATATGAGACAATCATCGTGCAAGATCTCATTAGTGTACCCAGGGAACCAGAACCCAAATCAAACCGTTTAGACAACTCATCAAATGACTCAACAGTGACAGAACCTTCTCAGTTTCAACCTCCAAAAAAATATGTAATCTATATGAAGAGAAATGACGCTAACTGGTGTCCTACTTCATCCATTAGAACTAAGATTTGGGGACCAGACGAAATTTGTAGAGAAGGGTTCCGTTTTGTAACAGAAAAAGGACTCAGGTCGGAAGAATACGCCAAAGAAAATAATATTCGTTGCCAACTTTGCAATCAACATCACACTGCAGAACATTGCCCAAGATGGCTATCCGCAAAGCTAGCTGGGTTGCGTTTAGAATTAATACAAGATAAATTAGAATCTCTAGAAGAGATTACAAACCGAAATTGTGAATTTTGTAACGAAACTTACATGGACATATGGGGATTAATTCACGCAAGCCAAAAGCAAGCCAAACTAAGTAAAAGAGAGGTAAAATTAGAACGTAGAAAGGCATTGGAACAAAGGTGTTTTACATGTAAACCTGTCCGACCGGGATTTCCTTCCCAGTGTTATGTATGTGGAAGAATAGGTCATGCGACAACTAACTGCAAAAATAAAAAGAGAGAAATAAGTATCAATACAATCGATACCTCAACGTTCCCTATAAAAGAAATAGATTTAAAAAAAATCCTCCCACATCTTGATGAGATAAGAGATTTCTTAGTTAAGAAGATGCGAGAAGATGGGTGTTCAGAAAAATAGATAATAATAATAATAATAAAAAACATTGTAGGAAATAAAATTAATTTTAATAAATAATTAAGACCCCGAAGTATAAAAAAAAAAAATATTAATGATAAAAAAAACTACACAAAAAAAAAAAAAAAAAAAAATATAATTTAGGGGGGGAGAAACCTATGTTAAGGGATAAATAATTAAAATCAATTATTTATCCTCTGACATAAAACAAAATTTTTAAGTAGTAAGCATGATAATAATAAGTTAAAATAAATGTTAAATTAATTAATGTTATCATCTGTTGTTTAGATTTATCTAATTTATAGTGAATCTGTATCACTTTTAATATATCATCATGATGTCTGCTGAATATATCACTTGCCAGTATATTGTCACGCAAGATCCAAGGTGGGAAGAGTTCGATGCCCGTTATTCTCCAAAAGGTGATTATTTGGATGCCATAAGTTCACTAAGGCAGACGCAGACGGATGAAATTCAACCACGACCAGGGATCAAGGCTTTGGTGTTGTACCGAAGTAAAAATAGGTACGCAGAGACTTTCTACTGCATCAGTTGTTACGATATCGAACGAGATATTACGTCGGACGAAACGTACGAAGAGATCCATAACATAACTTTATGGGCCAACCACCACGAACAAGTGGATATCTATTGCGGACGCTGTAGAGTATTAATAGCCAAATTTCACTTGGTAAATTGGTGTGCACAATGTGCATATGAAGATAAAGGTTGGGGAGTAGACCTAAGTCAACTCAAATCAGCATTAGAAAAAGAAACATGGTTAGATACTGAAGAAGAGTGGGGAATTGGATTATTATTCAACAAACCCGACTCCATGTATGTTGAATCTGTCGGAAATATCGAAAAAGCCTATTTAAATTCGAATGATCCATACTGGTTAATGCAAGAAGAAGAAGAAGAGGAAGAAGCAGAAGAAGAGTGGATGGACACAGAAGAAGATGTAGGATTGGAAATACTATTCCAAGACTCCAATGACAAATGTACGCAATGTGATGGAGGTCACGATATAAAATATTGTCCTCAAGAGTCAGTAACCACACAAGAAAATTTGGAACCAGAGAAAACTTTCCAATATCTACGACGGTGTTACCGTCCCGGCTGTCAACTTGACATGGTGTCCAATAGTTTAGTGAGGAAAATTGAGAGAGGACAAATCAACGTGGAGGAAGAGCTCAAAGAAGCAGGAGTCCTGTTCTGTCTCAAAGAGGCTCCCTATATCCACGGAGTCACTATTTATCAAGCAGAGGGAGAGAAACTATTGTGTACGACATGTACATATAAAAGTGACCTAATAAAGTACCACAACGAATACACCTACATAGACCATCCTCACATGTGGTCGGACGATCCAGAATTGCCACTCAGCTGTGCAAACTGCGCTGAGATATTGTTGGAACAACACGACCCAAATAAATGTGCAGATTGCGTTAGAGAATTTCTAACCTTCAAAGATTTCAAAGAAATTTACGCCCAAAAATTGGCCAAGGCAGCAAGACGAACCCAGAGTTCGGTATAAGCTGAAGACTACTCCAACTACAAGAGGCGTCGTAAGATAACCCATCAGAACTTCAAGAACTTCAAGAACTTCTGGATTCAACGGATAGATATTAAGAAATATTGTAATCCTAACTTTAAGGTAAAATTTAAGGAAAATAATAACGGAACAGTACGTTAGGCCTTCCGTTTACGTACACTTCGTTCCCTGAACGAAAGGTTTTACTGTGGGGGTGTAATGTCCTGCGGTAGGCGCACCAATTTTTTTTATTTTCTATTTTTAATATTTTTATCTTTTTATATATTCAGGGTATATTTCGATACCCTTAGCTCCATCTTACGCAATAGGAGAGCATTATATTTTGGGGAACCAGAGACTTTGCCCCCTCAATAATTTTCTTGAGCCGGCACTAATGCCAAGCGGCAATACCGCCAATTTTATTAATTGATTTAAAAGATAAATTAGTGCAATGAGTGATATCAACAGAATCGTAAAAATACAAGGATTCTCTTGATACCACTCATGTTATAAAATTTTAATTAGAAATATTTTTAATTGATACGCAAAGATCACGCCTTTGAGCTGACCAATAGAAAATAAGTAGACTAAGGAAAATAGGAAATGGACCAGGAGAAAACCGAACGTCTCCGAAAGATCCCCACTTTTCTAAGGGCTGATTGAGTCCCAAACTTAATCGATCTAGATTTTACAGAGCACTTGGTCTGCAGCCTCTGCACCATAACTAGCTCTTCCAGCTCTAATTAAGTTCTACTTAATCGCCGAAGCTTTATTCTTCTAATAAAGACTTAGAAAATTTGATTATTCTTGAGTTTAAAGACTTAGAATATTTTATTTTTCTGAATTAAAACTTAGAATATTTTTAATTTTCTGAATAAATACTTAGAAATATTTTATTTTTCTGAATTAAAACTTAGAAAATTTTAATATTTTTAAATTAAAACTTAGAAAATTTTACAATATCTGAATTTTGACTTAGAAAAGTTTAATTATTTTTTTTTTATTAAAACTTAGAATATTTTATTTTTCTGAATTAAAACTTAGAATATCTTTAATTTTCTAAATAAAGACTTAGAAATATTTTATTTTTCTGAATTAACACTTGGAAAATATTAATATTTTTAAGATTAAAACTTAGAAAATTTTACAGTATCTGAATTTTGACTTAGAAAAATTTAATAATTTTTATTAAAACTTAGAATATTTTTTTTTTTTTTTTTTCTCTGAATTAAAACTTAGAATATTCTTATTGTCAAATCAGTTGCAAGTTTAATTATTTGATATTTTAATATTTCTCAATCCGATTTAAATTCTTTAATTACTTTAAATAATTTGTATAGCCCTCTGTTATACAATAAATTTAATTAATTTGGTTTTAAATATATTTTAATCCAACAAAATCGTTGATTAATTAGAGAATTAAATTGTGAGCTACGCGAGTGCTTTATTTTTTACAATTTAGTTCATCATCAATCCACTACACAACCATCGATCTATATTGTAATCAAAACGAAGCCAAGGTCAAGGTCCACGTCGTTCATTAGCCAGTAAATTAAGTTCAACAATCATTGTAAGTACCAATATTATTTTTATAATAAATGTTTGACCGCGTTTTATCAGTGTAATTTTAAATAATTGTTATCGTCAATCAAGTGTCATAATTACGTTATTGTAGAGTCAGTGTTTTATTAAATTAATCAACCAGATTGCTTCCCAATCTAGTTGAGTTTCATCCGGTTTAATTTTATCCTACCGATTGTTTCTTTATTATTTCAATTTGCTGACTCCGTAATTTTCACTTGATCTCTCTCTATATTATCGACGCGTGGGGCCTTTGTTTTAATTTAGTTTTGCGTATTTTTATATTTTTTATATTTTTATAATTTTTACGTTGAATTAAGTGTGTTTTTTTTTTCTATGTACTTTTTAATTCAAATCATGGTGTTTCTTATAAATAAAATTAATGCTTTTTCCGAATAATAAATGTCGTGTGTCGTCTCAATTATTTTATTATAAAATTATATTTGTGTTTGTGTTATATTTTTCGTGTCCTTTTCAGGTGTCATTTACCCTCCCTAAATTACGCGTCTATCTGCCCAAACCTACCTATAGTTTGTCTTAAGTGCGCTGGGTGAATTGGGTCAATTAATTACAAATCATGCAGGATTATTTTATAGGGCAAAATAATTATGTCTTGTAAATAATCCGGCTACGATATTTCAATGTCATACTGCTAAAAATTGTCTTGCTTTTGTTTAATTAACAAGACATTCAAACCTGAAAGTCTAAAATAATAATAGCTTTTGTAAAATTTAATTTTTGATTTATTCAATTAAGAGAAAAAAAAAGAGATTTGTTTTTGATAAAAAATTTTGTGAAATTTAATTTTTTATTGCTTTTCACTCGTTGTACTCATGACAGTTACAAAGTTCATGACTATTTGTCATTAATTAAAACAACAACAATACATCAGTTTTTATCATGTCATACTGCTAAAAATTGTCTTGCTTTTGTTTAATTAACAAGACATTCAAACCTAAAAGTCTAAAATAATAATAGCTTTTGTAAAATTTAATTTTTTATTTATTCAATTAGGAGAAAAAAAAAAGAGATTTGTTTTTGATAAAAAATTTTGTGAAATTTAATTTTTTATTGCTTTTCACTCGTTGTACTCATGACAGTTACAAAGTTCATGACTATTTGTCATGAATTAAAACAACAATACATCAGTTTTTATCATGTCATACTGCTAAAAATTGTCTTGCTTTTGTTTAATTAACAAGACATTCAAACCTAAAAGTCTAGAATAATAATAGCTTTTGTAAAATTTAATTTTTTATTTATTCAATTAGGAGAAAAAAAAAGAGATTTGTTTTTGATAAAAAATTTTGTGAAATTTAATTTTTTATTGCTTTTCACTCGTTGTACTCATGACAGTTACAAAGTTCATGACTATTTGTCATGAATTAAAACAACAATACATCAGTTTTTATCATGTGATACTGCTAAAAATTGTCTTGCTTTTGTTTAATTAACAAGACATTCAAACCTGAAAGTCTAAAATAATAATAGCTTTTGTAAAATTTAATATTTGATTTATTCAATTAAGAGAAAAAAAAAGAGATTTGTTTTTGATAAAAAATTTTGTGAAATTTAATTTTCTATTTATTTAATTGGGGAAAGAAGAATAGATATTTTTTTATTAATAAAAATTTTAATATTGATAATTCTCATATTGATATTTAGATTATCAACAAACTTAAATTATTTTGGAAAATTGTTGTACTCATAATGACAGTTACAAAGTTCATGACTATTTGTCATGAATTAAAACAACAATACATCAGTTTTTATCATGTCATACTGCTAAAAATTGTCTTGCTTTTGTTTAATTAACAAGACATTCAAACCTAAAAGTCTAAAATAATAATAGCTTTTGTAAAATTTAATTTTTTATTTATTCAATTAGGAGAAAAAAAAAGAGATTTGTTTTTGATAAAAAATTTTGTGAAATTTAATTTTCTATTTATTCAATTAGGAGAAAAAAAACAGAAGTTTTCATTATTTTTTTCTACTTTACAGAGAATTCGTATTGATGACGATCCAAACGAAAACAACTCAGCTATTCCCCAGACTAAAACAGGTGCGCAGACTCGTTTTATACATGAAATTTCAACGTCCAAATTAAGAACAATTTTAAATTATCATATGGATACGAAGTCTGTTCTTATGCAAACACAAAAAACTGGAAAATTCAATGAACAATATGCCCAGCTAGTTGTCAATCGTGTGGTTGAAACTTTGATCGACAAATTTGAACATAAGTAATTATAAATTTTTTGTTTTTGTTTTGTTATTAATGCATAATATTTTAAATTTTATATGTAATAATATTAATGATTCAATAATATTTATTTTTTTAATACACTTTTAGAAATTGGGACGAAGAGCACTTCGAAAAGATTGGCAAAAATCTAGCCACTATTTGTAATGCTAAAGACTCAGTATTTTGGTCTTTCAAGAAAGGAAAAATCCGTGAAAGATTCAAAAATTATACCCAAAAATGCTTGAAGATCCAAGGTCTTGTAAAGCAAAAGTCTAATAAAATCGATATTGATTTAAATGCCGTCAAATTACCTGAAATAAATGATGGTGAGTTTTTTTTATTTATTTTTTTTTTTAAATGTAATTTGATTTTTGATATTTCAAAACTTGTTATAAATAATATTGAGTTACATCGTTATTATAATATATATACGAACCCTTCAGATGTTAATATAGCTCTTAAATCTTAATGAATTTTTTTTTTTATTTTCAGATTCTGAAGTCAATAAAAGTATTGTTTGGCTAAAAAAAAATTCTGAAGGAGAACTTGAAGATATCATCAATCATTGGGTAAAAACTGAAGAATATAGGAAGCAATAAATGGATTTAAATAAAACCAAAACAGTTGAATTACTTCATCAAGATTGGCCAATTTTAATGAATCCTAAATATGGTCCTGACCTTGTTTCACATGATTTTGACAACATGAAAGTCAACGGTAACATCGATAGTAATTGGGATTCATTTTTTGAATATGTTCATGAAAATTCTGCAAATCACACAGTAAAGAATGTAAAAATTCCTGAGTGGACAGAAGTTTGCATCTCAACTTCAGGAGGCAAAATGATGTGCCAGTTAATACCTTTATTATTTATTTCCTTTAAGAGGAAATGGTAAACTCTCAATCTGACTCCAAAGGAAAAGGAATAAGCATTGTAAATAGTACGAATTTGTCATGCAAAGGTATGCAATCAAAACACATTATAAAAATTAAATTTTAATTCTCTAGCAAAACTTGTAAATGAACTTATTATTCAATTTTTTGATTATTAAAAAAAACTGTAGCAGATATAGCGGAAATTCAAAAGAAAAAATTGAAGAAGCTGGTCGGGCTAAACCACATCCATTCATCGTTGCTGTCAATGGTAGCGATTTGAATGAAGCCACATCATTCTTCGTCCTAATGGATAAATACACTTATCCAATGAAGTCACCGAAAGATGCAATTGATTTTTGTTTTAAATTATATCATACTCTATCTGCCGACTATCCTCCAGCAGCGAGACATGTTTGGCGCATGATTGAAATTGGGATATACCGATTTAAAAAGCCAGGATTCGAAGAAATTGCTTATTTAAAATCAACATTCGAACAATTGGAAGATAAATTTTTACTTAAAGAAGTTTTATCTCCATAAAATTTTTCATTTTATATTTCATATTTATAAGTAAGAAGATATATTATTTATGTGTTTATATATCTTATTTTTATATTTTTTTCAAGTATCAATAATTTTAAAATGTAATACTAGGGAAAAAAAAATTGATTGAATTGAATTTAATTAATTTGGTAATTGGCTATTGGGTGTTCCATTAAACTCAAGACAGTCAATTAATTTATAAACATTTTTTTTTAGAAAAAAAAAAAAAATTCAAGTATTGCCAGTTTCAGTATTGCCATATTGAAAAAGATGTATCCACAAGAAGTCGTTGAAAAAAAGTAATGTCATTATAATAACCGTATTAAAAGTCGTCCAAAAGTACAATTACCAGTTGAAGCATTATTATTCTACCATCAAGATTCATCAGCTAGTTTATTTGTTATTATTTTTACAATAATACATGCAATAATAATGCAATTATTTGGTCATATTGAATTACCAATGGATCTAGAAAAAAGATCAAATTTACCACCTGGTGTTTGTGAATATGTATTTGAACGTATTCATGGTGATACATCATCCATACCAGAGCAACTTGAACTATGTTAATAATTCGTGCACTTGACTGGTTACTACAATACGTATGACTATTATGTATATTATTATTTTTCGGTTCATAATCATTTACAAATTCACAAAAAGTTATTAAACAAAAAATGAAAGGATTACCAGCAAATACATGATGAATCGAATTAAAATTATTACATTATTTATGTCGTGTTAAAATTGAGAATATCGTAGATTTGCACTTGAAGCATACACTGATGTATTACATAAATAAAAATAAATAATTTCATTCAACTTTATGATATTGCACAAGATATATTAAATAAATTATCGAAAATAATGATGAAGTTGATGATAATTTTATTTTTATATTATTTAGAATACAAGTTTTTTGTTTTTGGTAACTCAGTTAACTCACATACTTCAAAATAAAATTAATTAATTTAATTAAAATTAATCCATAAAATTCATATAGATTAAAAGAATAATAGTGTGATTCACTTATTTATATAAATAGATATAATGAAAAACTTTATTTTCATTCCAAAAAATTACAGGAAAGAAATGAAAAAATAATTCTATTTGAACAAAAAAAAAAAAAAAATCGACAATTTATAAAACTTACTGACAAAGAAACAGTCTGTCTGTACAAGATTTAGTAATGATACAATTTTTTTTGTTATAATATTTATTACAATTTATTAAAAACAATTTATTTTTGAGTAATTTAATAAAGAATAATTCAAAGTAATATACGTAGTTCTTATTTTTGTTGAGATTTAAGATTTTTAATCGTAACGATTTCAGTTTGTTGTCATTATGTTTGTATGAAACACTCTATATCACATCTTTTAAGCAATATTATTATGTATTTATTAAATAAATAATGAATTTATAATAATTTTTTAAACTTTCACCTTACTTTACATCGATTTGAGCGCTCTAGTTGGTGAACTTTCAACTATAAAATTACTAGAATGTTACAAATGCCAACCGTATAAAGAAAAAATTCTTGAAAAAATACCTTAAATTTATCAGTCATACTTTTGCAAAAAGCTAAAACTAGAGTTAATAATATTAATAAAATAAAAGTATTTAATAAAATAGTAACTTTAATTTTTCGATTTTTGCAAAAGAAAAAATTTATAAATTTCAGATATTACAAAAAAAATTATTTAAGAATTTTTTGTTTTAAACAGTTGGCTATTTGGAAGATACATATGAGTGGGCTTTCGGCTGAGAGTGTCATCGTCAATCATCGTAGTATATCATAACTGCTCATTGTTGTTAATTGAATATTAGAAGTTTTACTTAGTTTTTCTATTTAATAAATTAAAAAAGTGTCTGATTTAAATTTAAAAGACAGATAAAATTACCTGATATTTATAATTTAAGATATATTTTGCCATTGGCTGATGCCTAATTTAATGTAACAAAAGCAGATTTTTTGACTGGTAAGTTTTTTTGAGGTTATATATGTTGTTTATTTTTATCCATACAAACGTCAAATGAATAAAAGTTCATTAATCCTCTAATGCTTGAATTATTTTTACCGTTTCAGAGCTTCTAAGAAAATTCAATTTTATTGGAGAATAAAAAGTCGATTTAAGCTTATTTACTTGCGCTCAACAAAATGAATTTATTGCAATGCCCAGCTTGCCTTGACAATGTTGAGTGTAATGAGTTTAAATCACATCAACGAAAATACCACAAAGACACCATATTAACTTCTGTCTGGCCCTGCAGTTTGTGTAAAAAAATAAATACATCATCTTCTAAATTATCTTCTCATATTGAAACGTTCCACAGTCAACTTGCACGACCAATCTCACCAATAATGTCAACAGATGTTTCTCAGTCACCAATGCTGCTAGACAATCATGAAAAAATTATTGAACAAAAAAATAAACGTAAGGAAATTCTATCAAGCTCTGGAACTAAAAAAAAAGTAAAACCTTCCACACTTGAATTAAATTATGATCAAGTTAATGAAGTGATAGCTAAAACTTTAGAAGATTTTACTTTAAAGTTGTACAGTAAGGCTAATTTATGCCGAGCTACGGCAATAAAAGTGATAAGAGATGTACAAGCGACAACAACAATAATAGTAGCTGAAATTCTAAAAACATTACAACCAACTTGTCTTTGCCATGAAAATGCTTCATTAGTATCAACAATAGTTAATCGAAATTTTGAAAAGTACAATACGGATTGGAAAGTGAATAAAAATGTAAAAGAAACAGATTGGTTCATTCCATCCAAAACAATACACCTTGATTCTCGTCTCGCTCCAAGAAAAAAAAAAGATGTCAAAGATTTGGTTATACGTGAAATTACTTTTGAAAGTGTTCCCATGACTCACGTTTTATCAAAATATCTATCAATTCCAGGAGTGTATGATGCAATAATTCAGCAAACAGTTCAGTGTGAGGATGCATTGGAAATTATTTCTCCAATGAACGGAACTACTTGGAAAAATATTAAATCAAATTTTGGTGATAAAACTGTACTTCCGCTACAACTATTTGTAGATGATTTTGAAATAAATAATTGTATTGGGTCACGGAGAAATACTGCAAAACAATGTGGAGTATATTATTCTTTGATGTGTATTCCAGATAAATACAAAAACTCATTACCAAACATATTGCTAGCACAGCTCCATAATGCGACAGAGCATCATAATCTTGACAACTTGTCATTTTTCAATAATATTATTGAGGAGCTAGAACATCTTGAAAATACAGGAATTACACTCAATATAAATGGCAAAGAAGAACAAGTTTATTTTGTATTATTAACGATTGCAGGAGACCATATGGGCCTGAACGCTCTACTGGGTTTTAAAAAGTCTTTTATTGCACAATATTGTTGTCGTTTCTGTATAGCGAATATTGATGAAAGAAAATCGTTAAAAGTTGTTAATTATGAATTACTAAGAACAAAAGAAAATTATCAAGAGCACCTACAACAATTAACTTTTGGCATAACTGAAGAGTGTATTTTTAATAGACTTTCTTCATATCACGTGTGTTTAAATATGTGTTCTGATTTAGACCATGATTTTTATGAAGGGATTTGTCGTTACGTCATAGGGGAAGTGATAAGTCATGGTGTAAAAGAAAAACATTACACTCTATCTCATCTTAACGAACAAATTGGTATGATTGATTGTATTCCAAACGTAAACGCAAATATTCCTATTATTCGGCAGTGTCATATTGATATGAAATATGTTAAATTGACAATGTCAGAAATGAAAACACTCATGCAATATTTGCCTTTTTATGTAGGTTTCCATGTACCAAAAACAAATACTTTTTGGAAAATGTATTTATCATTAAGAGAAATTTTATTAATAATTGAAGGTTCGAGTTTTGATGAGAAAAAATTATCCAAGCTTAAAAAATTGATACAGGATTTAATCAAACAATATAATAAAATTACTAATGATGATATTAAGTACAAATTCCATGTTTTGACCCACTACGTTGATATGATAATATCCCTGGGTCCTCCAGAATATTATTCAACTAGAAGGTTCGAGTCTAAACACCAAGTGTTAAAGAATATTGCTGATGCGACTAAATCACGTGTAAATCCACCTAAGACAATTGTTCCTAAAAATCAATTTATTCTCGCTGAACATATGGCTGATGATCAAATTTTATCAACCAGATTGAAGTGGGGACCGGAATTGATCAAAAATGACACTTGTGATAATTATATCCACGTCCAAAATTTAACACTTGAAATAGCACCAAAAAAAAGAATTTTTACACAATGGGCGAGTATTTACGGTGCTCGATATGAAAGAAATCAATGCATACTGTTGAGCACGGACGAAAAACTCATTCAAAGGTTTGGAAAAATTATAGATCTAGCCATTGAAGAAGATGAAAGAATTCGGTTTTTTTTCAAAAATTTAATAACAAAAAAATATGATCGTCATTTACAAAGTTTTCTAGTTGAAGATACAAATGATTTAGGTACGATATTACAAGAAAATTTAAATGATTATAAACCTCGAAAAATAACTACACTGTCAGATGGCAAAAAATGGGTAATAGATGCTTTTTAAGATTAAAAAAACAATGTTCGTGTTGAGAATAATAAAATAATGTATTTATAATTAATAAATATAATAAATATTTATTTTCTCATTTTATATTTTTGATGGAAAAATATAATAAAGAAAAACTAATTTGAATAGTTATGTAACTTACTATTTGTGTTTATTTTTATATTTTTTTTTTTTATAATTGTCGATAAATAATTAATAATATAAAAAACCCTACCATGAAATGAATAAAATTGGAATTGACTTTATCTTTAATTAAAAATTATTTTGATCATATGAAAAAAAGCGTAAGTCCTTGGACATAAGCCCTTTATCCTCTATTAAAGGTTGCTATACGCCCTCTTTTCTTTTTTTTCAAACTTTGAAATTAAATGAAACACCTAAAAATTGATAAATTTCCATTTACGCCTTTTTTCCGTTGATAAAAAAAAAAAATTCTTGAAAATGGCACTAACGCCCTTCTTCCAATAATGCAACGATATACAATTAATGTTTCATTCCTATATATTTTTTTATTTGTTGATTAATTTATTTTTTATAAGCTTATATTTTATCCGTTTGTATATGGAACATTTTCCTCTAGCGGAAAAATTCAAAACAATCTAAAATAAACTTTTTATTTTTTCAATGTGTCAGCCAGATTGTTTTGTTTGTTGATAAAATTATTTATCATTCATGAGTGTTTGCATAATGAAATTAGGTTATAAATTAATCAAATAAATGATATATTTATAAAATTTACAAAGGTCATGCTTATAAAATTGGTTGTTATTTATATATTTATGTACAACGGTATTCTTACGCATGCGCTGATTGATCATCTTGATCATCTACGAATATTATAGGGGACGTTCCAAAAATCACTCGGAAACCCCGGAAGCGGCGCAGTAGACAAAAAAATATAGTGATAATATAAACTTAAAAGTAACTAGAGGTTACTGTAGATATTGTAAACAACAAAAACAGCCATATTGCATATGCCATTTACTTTTGTTACTTATTACAGTTGTGAAAAGTATTTTTATAATTATTATTAATAATTGAACAATAATAATTCATTGATTTGTGCCTATAAAAATACATGAACAAACAATCATGTCTACCACAACAAAATATCAAAAATTTTCTATGATCACAATCTTGAACTTCCGGGTTTCCGAGTGATTTTTGGAACGTCTCCATATACAGCACCCGTATTCACATTTTACAGGGCATTACAATTTAGGGCTCTTTTCTTCCACTGGCGGCGCTTGTGAAACTTTTGTATATGAAATCTATATAAAAAAAATTTTACAAGCGCCATCAACGGTAAAAAAAAGCCCTAAATTGTATAAAATTTGCCCTGTGAATACGAATGCAGGGATGGACATGTATAAAACATAATTTTTTAAACATCCTTAGTTTCATCCATTTGTATAAAACATCTCCCTCTTGCTGTAAAACTTGGAACTATCATCAAAAGGAACCAAAATGAATTACAAATCCAAAAAAAATGCTCAGAAATTGATGTGCAATATTTAGGACAAGCAGTAGCTGATGAAAAGATGTAGCTAAGAAATTAATGTTGTTACGGAAGGATGCAGTCAGATAAATAATTGTTTTAAACAATACTTAAACAAGTAATGGAATATGTTTGTCATATCTAGGTTATCTTAAAAAACCCAGGGCTTCAAGCATCTAATACGCGCCTTTGATACGTTTCTTTCCTTACATTTATTTTCTTAAATTGAGAAATGAATCGTTTTATTCGCATAAAACTTTTTTCGATATACTAATTTTTTCTTCATTCGAGATTTTATTTCCTTCCACAAAATTTCATCACTGTCGTCAAATAATCTGTCATTCATTAGTAAACATTTTAGTCAAACAACATAAGATTTTTGATTAAGTACATATTGAGTGCGAATTAAATTTATTTTTTCTCAAATCGAGAAAATTTTTATCTCAATCAAATGACATGGAGATTACAATTAACTAAAATTTCATATTACCCACACACATTATTTTTTTTGATTATATCGACATTTTCTTGAATCAACCTGTTTTATGGTTTACTTTAATTTTCTTGAATCAAGATTTTTTTTGTTTAGTGCAATCTTGGAAAATATTCTATCAATTTCTTGCTTCAGAAGAGTGCTTATTTTCTCCAATTGAGATAATGACGACTTTTATCAAGTTATTTTTTAATTTTGTGAAAATATCAAAGGGTAAAATTATTAATAATATTTCTCGCTCAAAACAATTTACTTTTTAGCTCTTTTTTTTTTTCCTTTCGTTTTACGTCAACGAAACTCTATTTCATTTTTTTTTTCTCAATATACAACGACACATAATTTTTAACTTGTATTTTAATCTCATAGATGGCATTTTGGCATCTTTTTTTTCCATGTTGCTAGAGTCAGCTGATTTGAACTACTGTTTCCCTCATTGTTTTCCGTTTCATACTACACGAACACATTTGTATTCTGTCTATTTTTTTCTTGAATTGAGATAAAAATTATATTATTTAATTCGTATTTCTGTCTCACAGATGGCGTTTCGACACTTTTTTTTTTCAATTCAGCTACTGCTATCTCGGAAGATTAAAGTATATACTATTTTTACGAGTTATCATCATCAAGTATGCTTTGAGGTTTTTGGTCACCACCATCATGTACAATACATGCTATGGGAAATGTACTTCCACATACTATCCATCTACTTTTTGATTTATTATCAATCAAAAAGATTTCATTTCCGTTTATTCGGATTTATAAATCTTAATTTAAAAATTCATAATCATCATGAATGATGATAATAATCTTGATTAAAAAAAATTGATTTAAATTCAATTAAAATGATAATTTATTGAATAAATATTTTTCTCAATTTGAGAAAGCAACCTTTTCTACGGTCCTTGAAAAACAATTAAATTTATTCTGATCGACCAACTTTTTCTTAATTTGAGATTATAATTTTTCTTATGGACCTTTCATAGGTTTTTTTTAGAAATATTTTTTATTCATAGATTTTCAAAATATTTCGGTTCGACGCGAGAATTTTTCAAGCAATTCGTTGCTTGATTCTTTTGACTTTTTTTTTCTTCAATATCCAAATTGAGTTTACTTTAATTAAGTGATTTTGTTATTCTTTAAAAAAAAAATTAAATACTATTTACGCAATGTTTTTTCGTTCCAATTTTAAATCGTTTAATTGTAGCTTCTTTGCAATTCATTCAAAATAAATTGATCTAGTTTAACCATCGATAATTTTTATCATAAAATTTATTGTATCAAATATTGCATGGATTATACATATTGAAATCTTCATTGAAGAAAATTTTTTTCCTACTCGAGAATTTTCAAGTGCATGTACAGTTTATTATTGAAAGTTATGAAATATAAAAGTTTTGAATCTTAATGCATTCATTCACAAATGAAATAGAAATGAGATGGCTCTATATTCTTATCTTAGAAACTCTCTACATTCCAATTGATCGGAACATTTTGCGTCAAGATGAAATTTTTTTTTTCTTAAATTAAGAAAATCATGATTTCATTCATATTTATATTCACATCTCTGAATTTTCCAATAAATGATTTTCTTAGAATAAGATTCTCTTTTATCTTGATATACTAATTTTTTCTTCATTTGAGATTATAATTATTTCTGCAGAACTTTTATGAGTTTTTCTAGAACCTTTATTTTTGCTATTGACCATTTAAATATTCTGATTACACGACATAATTTTCCAAGTTATTTATTCCTGGCTCCATTGAATTTATTCATTTATTCTTTCAATCAATATTTGATATGATTGAGTGATTATTTTTTTATTTAAATACAAATTGTATCGTATGGCAACAATAATTTTTCTGACTTAAGTAAATTTTTATTATTTGAGCTTTTTACCAGTCTTTCCGAAACAAACTGATCTGTTTTAATCGATAATATTTTCCGGACAAAAAAGACAAAATTGCTTCTATGAAAGAATGTTTTTTCGTTAATCGACATTTTGACAGCACTCGTAAAGCTCATTATGTACAAAACTAAAATTTAAATAATTAAAATTAAAACTAACTTATTTGCATGAAAATATTAATCTTCTAAATTTCATATAAATTGTTCTTGAAATCCTTAATTTTTCAATATTTTAAAAACTTTTGTAGAATGGTTCAATACAAATTTTTCTCAAATTGAGAAAAACTGATGTGAATTGAAGAACAATAAGATTCCATTGTTTATTTCTTTTCTCTATTTCACAAAAATATTTTTATCACAAATGAAAATTTCTTCATACTAAATAATTGTAGTTTGTCGAAATTGGAAATAGCGTTGATACATTCAAAAATATAATTAAATGAATTTTTTTTTTTTTTCAATTAACTAAAGCTTTTTATGACTCACACACGGCATTCTTTTTGATCAAATCGACATTTTCTTGAATGAAGTGGTTCACGGTTAATTTCATATTTCTTCATCCAAGAAAATTTTTTACCGGCAAAATCTAAAATTTTTCTCAGTGTACTTATAAAAAAAAAAAAGTCTATATTTATTTGAATAATTTTCAATTTTCGGAAGAACCACGCCTTTGGCTACATTATTATAAGTACTGCTGCAGATTTTTAAGTAAAAGAACTTATTCTTGAATGAAAGCGTTGGATTTCGTTTTTACTTAAATTTTGCCGGAAGAGGCTATTTCTTAATAATTTTTTTTGTTAATAACAATTTTGGGAAGAACCATGCCTTCGGCCATGCAATTTTATATTGGATTTTGAAATTTTATGCGAATAAAGTCATTATTTACGGAGATTTTATAGTTTTTGTGAAGTAAGTATTTCAATGGTGTTGTTTCCCTTTAATAACTTTTTAAAGACTTTTAAATATTTTCTATTCGAAGTCTCAGATCGTACCACGAACGAACTGTTCAAACATTGTATTTTTCGGAAGAAAATATTCTTACCCTTTCTAGACCGGAGTTGTCGGCGTTCCATGCAATAACTGGAATACCAAGATATCCAGCTAACTGTAAGAAGTATTGAGCACTTGCTGTACTACGTCCATACTGCTCGTAGTTCATGAGATAGAGTATTGCTGAGACATTCACTGACAAAAACTCTTTACATAAAGAATTGAGTATAGCTGAAACAACAACAACAACAACAACAATAATAATAATAATAATAATAATAATAATAATAATAATAATAATAATAATAATCATAATAATAATACGACACGAGTAAATATATATCAATAACAAACTCTCTCTATGAATTACATGACCTTGACGTAGGTGGGAGAGCTTGAGTATCTCGATGATTTGATGGGCTATACCGGGGAAGGGCACTTATTAGGTTAGGAGCTCCTTCGTGAAGGGCGGAGGGGAGTGATCAGACCAACAAGTAATCCTGTCGTAGGGAAAGTGGCGTACCCATCGCTCGAGTTGTCTGGCAATAGCCCGGTCAAGCTAAAGTGTGGGACAAGCTGGGTATGAGACCTTTCTACTGGCTAAGCCCGTTATCTTTCCAGGTGCTGGGCAAAAAGACCGGCGAAGGCTCTAAGACTGCGACGACGAAAAGGGAGAAGGCAACCTAATGGTAGTAAGTATCCCTTTCGTTAAAATTAACCTGCACCGTAGCTCACAGGCTACGGCGTTGCTTAAGCCTAAGATAAGAAGTTACCGAGCATACCAAAGTCGCACTGATTTAAGAACCTTGGGCATTCAAGGATTTTTTTAAAAAAAAAAGTTTATTTCTGTTCAAAATTAAATTACATTTTATTTTAGTTTAAATTAGGATTAGAAAAAACTTTAAAAAAGGACTATACAATATTCACAGTGGGAGGGATCATGTTGAAGATATGGTTTGGTGGGTCCAGGCAACTCGAATTCAGACTGATTATTTTATCTCTGATGGATGATTTGTTGATGTCTATTTTGTTGTGTTCACTGCTTGTATATGTGGAAATTTTATTAATGGTTTACAATGTTGGAAACATTTTTGTGTGATATTTTAGCAGCCTGTTTTCAAGTTGCTTGATGTGTTAGGCTTCTTTTAGCCACCAGTATTTTTTAATGTTCAGTCTGTGATTGTCCATTGTGTTTATATTTGGTAATGCTGTTGAAAATTTGTATTTATTCTTATTCATTTGTGTTGAACAAATTAATATATAAAATAAAATTGTTAAAATGAATGTATGTAATAATCGTGTCGAAAAAATAAGAGAACAATCACGTTCATGAGTGCAAAGGTACCGAATGAATCGGCGACAATTGGTTTTTAGTCAACAATGAACTGTCAATAGAAATATGTCATCAACTATCAATACATCATCTTATGAAATTTCAAATGGATTTGTTGATTATGAATCAATACTTTCAATACTTCATTTTTCAATTGTTTATTTTCTGATCTTTCTCTCATTTCATAAATACATATTTCCTTTTATAGTTGTTTTAAGATTCAATATTATGATGATGATGATACACATGATAATGACAATCGTTTTTGTAATGATGGAAATAATAATGATAAGTATTCTGTCGAAAAAAGCAAATTTATCGACTGATGTATTGAAACAACAAAAAAAATTGCTGAAGCAAAATTCACGAGAAATAACTGGTATAAATTATTATAACAATAGTCCCAGTTTTCAAACACCATATTTACTACACATAAATTTTTAAGTTTTTTTTTTAAATTGACGTTCAGAAAAATTTTCGAATTATGAAAAGGAAAAGTTGAGTAAAAATGAGAAATTACCACAATGAGTTTAATTTTTTCGCACATGCGTGATTGGGTAATTGTGCTTTCTGTCTCTTTTCAACCTGTCAAGATGGCTGTGTAACGGTGTAACTGACACAATGCTGCACCAATAGAAATACATCCTTATACTTCTCTAATATAATACTAAACAATTGAATGCAATAATTCCTTAATATAAAATAAAAATTTAGCAATAAAAAAAGTGTCATTGGAGTATATATTTAAAACATCAACCTAATGCAACAATTAAATCAACCTGAAGAGTCATTATTATTGTGTTATTGTATTTGGTGTCAACGTGTTGTTATTCAATTATCAGTTCATCAACAACAGCATATACAACATTGAAAAGATAAAAAATTATCATTTAAAATATCAATAAATCAAATGAATTACATAAATAGATAAATTAAATGATACTATAAATGGATCAGTAATGTCATAGGTTAACAAAAAATTAACAAAAAATACTTGATATGTTATTGGTTATGTTGTGGGAATATATGAATTGTCAGATTGTATTGATCAATTTGGAAAATATATTCATTATAACAATTGATAATAGAAATTTCATTTATACATTTAAACACAAGGTATTGGATGGATTAGTTGAACTCACAATAAATTGGAAGAGGTATGTTGAAAAATGCAAAGTTGTAATAATTGTACTGATAATATTAAAAATATAACTAAAAATTCATGTATACATCATAACAAATGATTAGAAATTAAATTACATGAAGAAAAATCAATTCCTTCATTGGAAAAATTTTCGAAACAACTTCTATCAAAAATTACGTGTACAATAATTCTAAAAATTTACTGGAATTTTGTCTTAACTGTCACCAAGGGCATCCAACTTTTTTTTTTCAAAATTCGAAAATTTTATTGGAAGTCAATAATTTTTAAAAAATTTTTAAAACAACTTTTTTCAAAAACTACTTGTACAAAAATTCTAAAAATTTACTGGTATATTGTCTTAGCTGTTACCAAGGGCATCCAACTTTTTTTCTTTTAAAATTCGAAAATTTTTTTAGTCGGTAATTCAAAAAAAAAAATTTCAAAACTATTCATAGTTAATAATTGGTTCAGTTGGACATATATCGAGTGGTTTTAATATTTATTCCAGTAAGAAAATGATGTATGTAATGGAACAATTGAAGAATGTAATAATTATAATTATTACTTAAAAATAACTGTTTGTCGTAATATTTGATATTCGAGATAGAATCAATGAATTAATATATTAATTTAATTATTATCAATAAATAATAACTGTGGAAAACACAGAATGTAGTGTCTGGTAAGCGCTTTTTCATTAGATCTTAAGTTGTCTCTTAACCGATCGGTAATAATCGTCTTTCCGATCGAAGTATAGGGTTCTAGTAATGCAACTGGGGACTTATAGATGGAGCGCGCGGCACCCCGAGATAAGGCAGAATCGGGTTTCATGTCACCTTGAGATTCGAAAAATAGAATTAATGAATCAATGTCTTAATATAATTTTTATTAATAAATAATAACTGTGGAAAACACCGAATTTAGTATCTGGTAAATTAAAGATTCGAAAAAGAATCAATGGCTCAATGTAATTATTGTTCATCAATAATAACTGTGGAAAACACAGAATTTTGTGTCTTGCAAATTTTGGATTCGAAAAATAATCAGAGATTCAATATATTAATATAATAATATTAATAATTAATTTAATTAATTAATAATAATCAATTATTAGACACTTGCCGCATATAGGCAAAATTCATATGCTTTTTTATTATATTGTTGTTAATAATAACAGATAATAATTCTGTTAATTCATTGTAAACAATAATGTTTATTCACAATAAAAGAAAAGAAAAAAAAGGAATTGCTATTGCATTAGATCTTAAGTTGTCTCTTAACCGATCGGTAATAATCGTCTTTCCACTGGGGACTTATAGATAGGGCACGCGGCACCCCGAGATAAGGCAAGATCGGGTTTCATGTCACCTTAAGGAAAATATATGACAGCTTAAAAACAGAAATACAATTACTTTGAAAACAAAATATGAACGAAAACATAACACTGCAACGTATTGAAACAGCATTTAATATTTATCCTGATAAATCTTTAATAAATACAGGTCCTTTGTTGAACACAAAATCCAGTCTTGGTGAAGAAATTCTAATTGAATTTGCATGTGAAACATCACAAGGTTTCCTTTGATTAGAAAATAACTCAAAAAATGATAAATATTTCGAAGTAATGCTAAATTAAGAGAATCAAAATAACTTATGTTTTTTAATTAATACAATATTAACTAATTCTCGAATATTTTATTTTTTTTTTAGAAAAACGACATTTACCGCTGCATTGATCATAAGCTTGTGAAAAGTAGAAATATAGAAAATGTATTTCGAAAAATTATGAAGGAAGGCTTTGCAGAACAAATTTCACCTGTAATTGAAAGTAAAGGGAAGCTTTCTTTCGCCAAAACAAAACTTTACGAGTGTTTGAAAGGTATGAAATGAGTTAAAATTTAACAATAATTCATTCAAAAAATAAATTAAAAAACAAATTGATAAATAAAAAATTTAAAATTTTGACTTAACCAATTCTAATGATTTAATTTGCAGCTTTAAACATTTGATACTGATGATGTACCATTAGAAATCCAGATTTCAAACTGAATTAAATCAGTTTTATATAATGTAAGAGACTGGGAAAAAGAAAATATATCAAGAAATGAATCGCCGAGTAACAAAGAGTAATAAAAAAAAAATATCTATATAAAATAAAATTTATTCATATAATCATTATCATGAAAAATGTGTATATTTTTTCAGAAACATTTAATAAAACTAATTGTTTTTGATAGTTGGGGAACAGTTGGGTAAAATTTGAAAAAAAGTCAGGGAACGTTTGGGAAAATAGATCAGTACTAATCCTTACTCTAATTCAGTACCCAATGAAGGCCATGCGTAACACCTACGAGTTGGGTCACTATTGGGTAGAGCTGTTGGTTCCCAATCTCAATTAGTGAGCAACCCACTTTGGCCTTAATAGTTTGTATTTTGAAAACTCGTAATATTCCATCGAAACGAATAATAACACAAGCAATTACATCAACAAATGATTATTTTTCACTTGATATTGTAACATGAAATTTTCATTTGAGTAAAAATGCACGTACTTGCTTGGGCTAGTGCCGAATGTCACCCTTCCTCCATATGACACACTTAAAATATTATTTATTGGGGGTTGATTTTCTTCGCTAAAATCAACAAAAGGCTCAATTAAAAGTTTACGACCTCACTTAGTTTTCTTACTTTACAAAATCAGAAAAAACAACTAAAATACAGGTAACCCCAATGAAATAAACGATTAAAAGGCCTACGAGGACACCCAGGAATCGCTCAGTGTGCTGGTTGTGGTAGATAGGGTCGGGTAAAGACTCAGAATTCATCGTGAAATTATAACTATAGTTTTGTCAATTATTTAGTATACTAACTAACCTGAAATTGCCTATAATATACTAAATAATTGACAAAATTTAGCGTATTTTATGTAATAAAATAATAAAGTGGTTATTTATTCAATTATTCCTTAAAACTACTACAACTTATATACTAATTTTTGGGTTGTGACATCTCGTGAGCCTCCAGCCAAAAGGTGGAAAATACTCACGAGATTCACGTAACATGGAGAATTCATCCGAATGTTAATCTCTCAAGTCAATCTCAGCTCAAAGCTGGTAGATCGACTTGATGAGGCTAACACTGGAATTGAACTATAGAACGACCTAAACGAACTCTCAACATAGCTATTTAGCCGAAAAGTCAAGTTGACAAGTCTGTAGCAAGGTCTGTCCTAAAAACTGTCTCGGTGCTCAAGCTAAAACTCCCTTAACTGACTAGCCAGAGAGAGAGCTCTCTGTATATAGTCACTTTTCCTACTCCATCGGCATGGTCCTTCTCCTCTCTTTGCAAGAGTGGGAACAGGCTAGCCGATTAAGAAGAATAATAATTATTATTACAATATAAATTTAGCAAAAGTCGGGAAAGAAATAGGATTTAGGGTTCAGTACAGAAATAATATTTATAAGCTCGTATGATAACCCTATGATATTTTGTGTTTAAGCATTGACATCAGAACAATAATTTAGACGAATGGTGAATTAACTGTAACTTGCTCATGTCAATAAAACACCACCAAATATATCAAATTTAAGAACGGGTACACCATTTGATACAGTATATAAGAGAGATGGTGCTGACATAGTCAAGTTGAATGTCGCAAATCGTTATATTGTTAAATACATTGCTTTTGGTAAAGAATGTGCTGTTTCAAAAAATCAACTGATAAAAGTTAATGCTAAATTTATGGTTTAACCAAGACAAGCTGTCAAGTGTTGTTTCGATATCATGCCATTAGAAAATGATAATATATGGTCTAAACAATCGGTTAAAAAACTGAAAAAATACTTGCTGTTCACAATTACAGTGTACATTTGTTAAAGAAAATTCTAGCTATATATTTGTGGTGTCATTGGATAATTGTAATATTCCATCAAGAGGAATATATTGTATACCAATATAGGAATAATAACACCAGCAATAACATCAACAAATGTGTATGCTTTACTTGATGATTAATAGCTTCAACAAGAAGTCGTCCTATCCAGTACAACATAAGTGTTTGATATTAATGAAATTTGTTTGATGTATAGATACGTGAAGTATTTGTTATAAACAGGTCCGCATAGTTCAGTATATTTTCGGTGCGGTTTCAGTTTGTGAGTGTACTGGTGTGAATAGAACAAATGATATAGTACCCGTATGTCAAATGGGTCCGTTTGTACGTTCGAGTACATACTCGTTTGTTTATCTTCCCTGGTGAGAATAATTTGGCGGATTATATCATAATATGCCATAAAATGACAGGAAAATAATGGCTTATTATGGCATAATATGACATAATCTGACATCGTCTCTCATTATTATTTCCCAGAATTTTTCAGAAAATGCCGAAATTTTTAAGGTTATTTGGACTTCCGACAAATTCTAACAAGATTTTTTTTTAAAGATTATGTCATATTATGGCATTTTTTTATGGCATTTTATGGCCTATTATGTCATAATCTGCCAATTTTTTAGAGCATATCATGCCATGATATGACATAATCCGCCAAATTTTTGCGGCATTTTATGGCATCTGAGGAATTTTTGATATTTATTAAACATATTATTATTTACGTATTTTTCATTTTTACTTCTTTCAAACTATTACGAGAAACATTGATTATTAAAATTTTTTTATTATTATATCGTCATATTTTTTGAATATGAATATGATAGATCTGTATCGTGCATATAAGAACTAGTTGCGAAATGACCACATGCGAGAAACTTCGAATAACCATCCCAGGTAGAAAACTTCTGTCGGCCCGACTGTCGGCCGACTGAGTGTCCCGACTTATTAAGTCGGAGAAAAGTCGGGATTTCAGTCAGGCCGACGTCGGATATTCTGTTAAATTCCCTTAAAGTAAAAAATTTAGAATATCGATTGCATTTTCCCAAAGAAACTAAATTGTTGATAGATAGACTGTTTATGTTTGTAATTTGTTTTTAATCATTCTAATCATAAATATTTTTTAATAGATTAAGCATAATTTTTTGTTTTACTCGAATTAACATTAAAATGACAGCTTGAGGTTACAGTCGAGATTTTAGACGACATTTATGAGAAAACGGTTCTCATTCAATTACTGTATATCGAAAATACTAAGCCTGCTGTTTTACCGGCAGGCTAGCGACGAGTAATTTTAAATATGCAACTTTAACAATCATGTTCATGTTTAGATCGGTTTGGATTGAAAACAACAAGTTTAATAAATGAAAAAATCGTCTTGAATATTGTATTAGAATATAATTACCGATTGTTTTAACATCTATATATTGTATTGTTGACTCTGGTATATTACTATTATGATTATTATCATTATCATGTTGGAAATAAGGTAGCTAACCATACTGCTTTTCCTTGAACATTTTTATTCATTTAATGAATAAAGTACATGTAAATTTATTTAACAAAAATAAAAATGTCCAAGGAAAAGCAGTAGCTAAGGAAAAGATGTAGCTAAGGAATTAATGTGACTAAGGAATTATTTCCTTGAAACATAATTCTTTCGCAACCTCAATTCCTTAGCTACATCTTTTCCTTAGCTACTGCTTTTTCTGGGACATTTGTATTTTTAAAAAAATAAATTTACATGTATTTTATTTATAAAATAAATAAAAAATGTCCAAGGAAAAGCAGTAGCTAAGGAAAAAATGTAGCTAAGGAATTGAGGTTGCCAAAGAATTATGTTTCAAGGGAATAATCACATAGTCTTCATCTCACTTTTCCTTGGACATTTTTTATTTATTTTATAAATAAAGTACATGTAAATTTATTTTTTAAAAATACAAATGTCTAAGAAAAAGCAGTAGCTAAAGAAAAGATGTAGCTAAGGAATTGAGGTTGCCAAAGAATTATGTTTTAAGGAAATAATTCCTTAGTCACATTAATTCCTTAGCTACATCTTTTCCTTAGCTACTGCTTTTCCTTGGACATTTTTTATTTATTTTATAAATAAAATACATGTAAATTTTTTTTTTTAAAATACAAATGTCCAACGAGAAGCAATAGCTAAGGAAAAGATGTAGCTGAGGAATTGAGGTTGCCAAAGAATTATGTTTCAAGGAAATAATTTCTCAGTCACATTAATTCCTTAGCTACATCTTTTCCTTAGCTACTGCTCTTCCTTGGACATTTTTTATTTATTTTATAAATAAAATACATGTAAATTTATTTTTTTAAAATACAAATGTCCAAGGAAAAGCAGTAGCTAAGGAATTGAGGTTGCCAAAGAATTATGTTTTAAGGAAAGAATTCCTTAGTCACATTAATTCCTTAGCTACATCTTTTCCTTAGCTACTGCTTTTCCTTGGACATTTTTTATTTATTTTGTAAAAAATAATTCCTTAGTCACATTAATTCCTTAGCTGCATCTTTTCCTTAGCTACTGCTTTTCCTTGGACATTTTTTATTTATTTTATAAATAAAATACATGTAAATTTATTTCTTAAAAATACAAATGTCCAAGGAATAGCAGTAGCTAAGGAAAAGTAAAGCTAGAATGAGGTTATAAAATTATGTTTCAAGGAAATAATTCCTTAGTCACATTAATTCCTTAGCTACATCTTTTCCTTGGACATTTTTATTTTTGTTAAATAAATTTACATGTACTTTATTTATTAAATGAATAAAAATGTTCAAGGAAAAGCAGTATGGTTAGCTACCTTATTTCCTACATGATAATGATAATAATCATAATAGTAATATACCTGAGTCAACAATACAATATATAGATGTCAAAACAATCGGTAATTATATTCTAATACAATATTCAAGACGATTTTTTCATTTATTAAACTTGTTGTTTTTAATCCAAACCGATCTAAACATGAACATGATTGTTAAAGTTGCATATTTAAAATTACTCGTCGCTAGCCTGCCGGTAAAACAGTAGGCTTAGTATTTTCAATATACAGTAATTGGATGAGAACCGTTTTCTAATAAATGTCGTCTAAAATCTCGACTATAACCTCAAGCTGTCATTTTAATGTTAATTCGAGTAAAACAAAAAATTATGCTTAATCTATGGAAAAATATTTATGATTAGAATGATTAAAAACAAATTACAAACATAAATAGTCTATCTATCAACAATTTAGTTTCTTTTGGAAAATGCAATCGATATTCTAAATTTTCTACTTCAAGGGAATTTAACAGAATGTCCGACGTCGGCCCGACTGAAATCCCGACTTTCCTCCGACTTTATTAAGTCGGGCGCGACACATATTTTTCTACCTGGGATGTTCAAGAAGAAATGTAAATGGTATCACTTAAACAATTTCTTGCGTAATAATTTAATGACAAAGTCACATAATTAAAACAACGACGTGATCGAGAAGAAAATATTATTTTCTGAAAAAATATTATTATCAAAAAGTATGACGAAATATGTCATTTTCTGGCAAATGAATTATTGTCGGAATATGACATATTCCGACATATTCTCACATGAATTTTTGTCTGAATATGGCATATTTTGTCATATTTTGTCAGATTATGTCATATTATGCCATATTATGACATAATCCGTCAAACTATTTCCACTAGGGTTGAAAATATGAAAGATGTCGTTGTGAGATCTTCAAAAAAATTGTGCGGTGTACGTTAAAAAAATTTTATTTGCAATAATCAGCGAACCGTATACAGTTCATACCGTACACGGTTTAATCTTTAATGAAGTACACCGCACACGGTCTAATTAATGGTTAATCAACTGTATACAGTTCATACCGCACACGGTTTAATTTTCAATGGTGTACACCGCACACGGTATAATTAGTATACGGTTAAATATCTAAACTAAAAAAATTTTGATTTGCAATAATCAGTAAACCGTATACAGTTTATACCGCCCACGCTTTGAATTCCAAGGACGTACACTAAACGATGTGATTTGTATGCGGTTAAATATTTAATCTTTTGCAAATTTGGATCTACAATTTTGGTAGACCGTAAACGGACTGATCACAATTTCTAACCTGAGGTCGTCGATATTTAAAAAAAAAAATTTTGTGAGCCATCTAGACTTGCGGGTTTATTATGTGTAAACATCTTCGGCGTGTTGTTGTAATTAAACAAAATAATAATATATTATTATTTATTTGAACTCTTTTTTCTACTTCATGTGTTTTATCAATCGTTATTATAAAATAAGGAACAAAAAATTTACTGAACAACAATAATTGTCAACAACAATAATCATACAATTATTGTTGTTCAGTAAATTTTTTGTTCCTTATTTTATAATAACGATTGATAAAACACATGAAGTAGAAAAAAGAGTTCAAATAAAATTTTTTAATATATTCCGAACAGCTGGTAAAAATATGTAGGTATTGTTTGTTTGGCTATAATTGAGACTAAGTAAAAAATATAGCTAAGGGAAAATTTAGCTAATGAAAAGATGAAGCTGGGGAAAAAATTAGGCTGGTAAAATTTTGTAGATACTGTGTGTTTAGCTATAATTGAGACTAAGTAAAAAATTAAGCGGCTAAGTAAAAAATGTAGCGAAGTAAAAAATCTAGCTAAGGAAAAAATCTAGCTAAGGAGAAGATGTAGCTGTGGGAAATATAAAGTCGGTAAAATTGTAAAAATATTGTGTGTTTGGCTATAATTAAGACTAAGTGAAAGATCAAGCGGCTAAGTAAAAAATGCAGCCAAGTAAAAAATCTAGCTCAGGAAAAAATTTAGCTATGTAAAAGATGTAGCTGAGGGAAAAATTAAGCTGATAAAAATATATTTGGCTACAACGGAAACTAAGTAAAAAGTCTAGCGGCTAAGTAAAAAATCTAGTGACTCAGTTAAACATCTAGTGGTTTAAAAAAAAAAAAAAAAATTAAATGAATCGAAATTTTTATTTTGACGTTCTTTTTTACTCGAAGAGTTTCATCATTAGCTATTATTATATTTGCAAAAAAAATATATATATTGAAATTTATAAATTATTATCTAAATTTTTATCGAAACATTTTTTTCTCCCTGACGAGCTTCATTGGTTGATATCAATAATTTTTAGAATTAATCGTTATTTAAAAAACTATACGATATATAATCGATAAATAGCCGTTTTTTCCATATTTCGACTCTATTTTTAACCACTTTGCGCATTAGTAGGAATTTTTTCCGTATATTTCCCGTAATTATGGGAAACTTTTCTATAAAAACCGAATATAAAAACATGTTATCTGGGTTATGATAATATTCTCTGGAAGTGTCGATATAATAGATTTGTATTTGTTTTATTAATATTTTTTTATTTTTATTTATATTAATACGACTTCACTCTTATACGCCGTGTACCTATACATTACAGCACCTCGATAGTTCAGTTCCCAAATTATATTTTACAAACAGTATTTCGCATTTAGTATGCTAAACGACCTTGAATAATTGGAAATCAATAAATATCGACAGATGAAATATCATATGTAGTTGAATTTTAATAATATCGATATTTAAACTTTAAATATCACTGTGTTTTTTCATACGTAATACATTATACTTATTAAATAAGGCACTTTTTAGTTTAAATCAAAAATTATTTTTTAAACTAAAAAGCACCTTTTTTAATACACTTTGAATATAAATATTTATCAAGTATACCATTTTTCTTCTACTTTGATTAAAAAAGTATAAATAAATTATATTGTAAAATTATCGTACAATTACAATACAAACAAAACATAAATTTACAATTGATGTCCCTGGAAGCCTCAACTTTAGATGAGCTGTTTATTTTTTGATCATAGCTTTAATAATCAAAAGAAGTAAAATATTAAAAAAAATAGCAGAATTTTAAAGTATAAAGTTGAATAATTTGCTGAATAAAAAAAAAAAAAAAAAAAAAAAAAATTAGGCACTTTTTATTATAATATTATTAACATGTATCGCAAGCGTTATCGTAAAAAAGCGCCTAATTTTTTTTTTTTTCATGCCGGAGTAATTTCTTGGGAAATGGGCCAAAAACAGAGTAATGCCAAAAAAAGCCGGAGTAATGGCGGAGAAATATTTCTTTCAGGGCTTGACGGTACAAGTTAGCTCACGTTTGCTCTTTAAAATAAAAAATAAATTATTTTAAAATATTGAATTTTGGAGGCACCATGCAATTGTTAATAAAAGTGTTTGATTAACAATTGCATGGCGCCTTTAAAAATCAATATTTTTGAATAATTTTTACTTTATTTTGAAGAGCAGAACGTGGGCTAATTTTGTACCCTCAATAATAATAACAAAGTATTGTAAATTGAAATTTTGGAGTAACATGTTTTTTTATTATTATTATTGAGGTACAAATTAGCTTAACGTCTGCTCTTTAAAACAAAAAAAAATTATTTGAAAATATTGATTTTTAAAGGCACCATGCAATTGTTGATTAAAAATTTTCATTAACGATCGCATGGTGCCTCGAAAATATTTTTAAAAAATTTATTTTTAATTTTAAAGAGTAGAACGTGAGCTAGAATGGAATGTGTACCTCAATAATTAAAGCAGATATTCAATTGTTAATTAACGTTTTGGAGTAAATAATTTTTTTTTTTGTTGTTATTTTTGATGTACAAATTCAGGGCTTTAGTACAAATTATTCTGCGTCTGTAGCAATTTTTTTTCCCCCTGAGTCATCTAGATAAAAATCGGTTTTAACCCTTTCTCCACTCTTTAATTTTAAGGTACAAATCAAAACAATTGCGGTGCAAAATGGTACAAATTAAGACGCTTCTAATGAGGATATTCTAGATAATTTTTCTAGGACTTATGCAGGCCAGGTTCACGCACATGTACAATTCTTCTACATATTTTCATTTAACCATGAATGATGAAATAATAACGATATTAATTATATAGAAGAAATAAAAAATCTTCTTGCATATAAATAAATCGAAAATTGAAACATATATATATATATACTTATATGTAGCTAAGGGAGAATTTAAAAAAAAAAAGAACAAGCACTGCACACACGGACAAGAAAAAAATCGATAACTATGCATACATGCACATATCCGTATGTACGACATGAAACGTCTCGAGAGTGGGGGCAACGAGGACATTTAGCTGAGAAATTTATTTTTTAATAAGTTTTTGTTTTCGGCTTTTACTGATGTTGATATCTTTTTTATTAGTTATTGGAAAAAATCGAAAGTAGGCTTATTAGAAAGAGGGTCATCGATATATATAGTAAAACTATTTTTATTTTTTTTTTCGGCCAATAGTTAGACTGCAAATTGATAAATTAGAAATTATGACGTCACAGAGCACAAACTTAAAATACTTATACCCGGTAGAGAGATTGCGTTCGTTCTATATATTTTTTCCGTTCTAAAATTGAGGCGAGACCCTACCGGGTCTCCTGATGATAATTTTCTCTTCCAAACTAACACATCAATGTCTTTTTCTCTTTTTTTTGAACATAAAATTAGTCAATATTATAAATAAATTATCATTATATAATAATTCAATATTATGTTTTGAATTTAGGAAATATTATTTTATATAAACAATAATAATAGGTATATTAATCTTGTAAATGAAAAATACTTGCATATGCATGTATAGGTATATATGTACAATATGAACTTTACTCCGTCTAACAAATGCAAGTATAACTAATAAATACAAATAAAATACTTGTATATTAATTAATATATACAACGGCGCATATATATATAATAATGAATAATATGAATATATAAATACTCGCATTTAAATTCATCTATACTACAGAACGCCTGATGGTAACGCTTACCGACCGATTACCATGGCGCTGCAAGGCGCAATGTAGACTGACAGAAAATGGATTCCTGCCCAAATCCGTTACCGGATGTGACGTCTAAACT